>NC_067475.1:163955160-164152660 GCF_947179515.1 Apodemus sylvaticus | reverse complement strand
CTGTTGGTCAAGCGCCACTCTATCATGCAGGAAGGCACGGGTTCAGTCGCCAGCATCACACACACCTGGACGTGGTGGCGCACGCTTGGACATCAGCACTAGGGAGGTAGAGGCAGGGATCAAGAGTTGAAGGTCATTGTCAGTTACCTAACAATTTTGAAATCAGTCTGGGATACATAAGACCCTCCCTCCCAGCCACCCCACCCCCTACCTCTGCCCCCCACCCCAAAAGAAAGGAAGGAATAGGTTTTCAGGAGAATAAAGGACAGAAGGTATCACTCCATTTAGATAAGGGAGGTTAATTTACAAGTACAAACAGGCGTGGTGGCCACACTCCTTTATTCCCAGCACTGTGTACGAGGAGGAAAGTGGATCTCTGTGATTTTGAGGCCAACTTGCTTTACTTGGTGGGTTCCAGGCACGTCAAGGCTACATAATAAGACACTTTCTCAAAACAAAGCAAAGCAAAACAAAACAAAAACATATTTTTGAGCTTCAGTTCATTCAAATATCATGCTTCCCTGCATGCTCGGGCAAGACTTTGGGCAAAGAACCGTGTTGGCTGTTCTTCCGCCCTGCGTCAGGGTCAGGGGCTGGCCGTGAGCTGGCAGGTGACTGCGGACAGACTCGGTGTCCTCTGGCAAGAGAGCCTGCGATTAGTAGCTCCCTGCCCACCTCACCGCAGTTCACCTTCCCTGCTTGTGTCTTGTGGCCACTGCCAGCCCAGGGCAGGCTCTGGTCCTCCCGCTGGCCCGCCCACACTCACTGCTCAGTGTTGTTTTCATTACTGACCCCAGAGCTGTCACAGTTTGGCTAATAAAACCAGCAGCCCTTCCCAACACTCCTGCTTGTGAATCCTGGGACCAGAATTCTTTCTCTGTTATGACATTAGCTTTCTGTGTTTACATTCAGGGCAATCGTAGCTTTGACTTTTCCATGTCTTAATTGATAGTGACATTGACTGAAACGTAAATAAATAAATAAATAAATAAAATAAACCACTCAGCAGAGGCCATTTCTGTCTCCCTGGGACAAAGGACAGACGCAAGGGTCCCTGGCAGTTCAGAACTACTCTGTGGGGTTCAGAGAAGGAGAACCCAAACAAAACTTTTTGGGGGACATTTTTTTTCTGAACTGTTTTGTCCAAGTCCTCTTCCTACTTACAAATGGAATATTGTCCTTTCTTCCAGCAGAATGGAGGAGGAGGCAGGGGCAGGGTGGTGGGGACTTCAGAAATGGACAGGAGAGGTTCCTGTAACGCCTCCATGTGTAAGTCTAATGTAGGGAATGTAGAGGGGAGATGGCCCAATGGTCCCACTGGCCTCTGTCCATGTCATGTAGGGTGAACTTCATGTTTGGAGAAGACAGAGATGGTTGCCCAGGGAGCAGGCCACTGTCACAGCAGTTACACCTGGTTGCTGTGTGCTGCCCCTCAGGGAAACAACACTCTAGCCTGCATCACAGTCTGGTGTTGAGGCAGGGCCATGCCATGCCACTGGGATGCTTTGAAAGAGTAGGCTCTCCCCTCGGGGACATGAACCGCTTTCTCCGCATCCTGGGATTCTTTGAGAGCAGAATCCCTAACACTTTCAGACACTTGACTCCGGAACATCCTCCTCCAACCCTGAGTTTCACATCACCTCATTCCAGGATCCTGAAGGTCCTCTGTCACCCATAGCAGCGCTGTCCCCTCTCCAGCCTGTGCTCTAGTCCGTTCCAGCCCTCAGGGCTTTAACACTGCTGGCTGCTGGCCCCCCTCTCCTTCCTGCAACCTCAGCTGAAGAACTGGCTTCCCAGGGAAGTGTTTACCAAACCCCTCACTAGATTCCCCTGATTTTGTCATACTCTACGTGTCCACACAGCATTGTTCTGTGTTCCCTTATTGGCATCTCTGTCTCTGGGCTCCAGGAGGATGGGAATGACGCATCTGCTTAATTGCATACCCAATACAACTTCTTTAGCAGGGTACCACACACACACACACACACCATACGTGCACAACACCTGCTCGTCGGGTTCAGCCATCTAGAGGACACCATGAAGCGTCTATTATATATTATTATAGAAGTGGAGAAACCAGCAGTGATATTTCAGTGTGTTGAAGAGAGAAAAGTTATAAACAAAAACAACGAGTCTTGAGCTAGAGGGTCGGTTTATAAGGCACTTGCCACCAAGCCTGACATCCTGAATTTGATTCTCAGTGGTGGGCAGAGAGAACCAGTAATGGGCATGGTGGCCATGGTGGTCTAGGCAATTTCTGAGTTTGTTCCTGCGCATGAACAAAGAATCAAATAACAAGGAACACAAAGAGTACACCTCAGAGACCAGGCAAAGCACAGCTTTCCCCATCCCTGGCGGGGAAGCCTACACATGGGGCTGTTAAACAGGCACGAGTTTGGACATTTTATAGAGCCCCTGGGTCCTCCGAAGACAGCGCCACCAGATGGAGGATAAACGTCTAAAGTATATCTCACGCTCAAACCATAATACAGGTGTGTAACAGAGGTCAGAGAAATTAAAGAAGTTCTCTCTGAAGAATTAAAAACATGTAGTGATGAATCCTGCAGGCTATGTGGGGGAGGAGTCTTTCAGACAGATTGCATCTGATCCGAGGCCCTGAAATGGTGGGGAACCTGAGCAATTGAGAAAGTGTCAGGACACACATCCCTGCGACAAAGTGATGCTTGTGACAGGGAGAGCCTGGAGATGCGGAGCGCCTGACCTCAGGAAGTCCTCAGTCAGTCCTGCTGAAGAGTTTGGGTTTTATCCTCGGGGTAACAAAAACCTGCTGAGGGCATTCACCAGAATCAGAGCTGCTTTTCCGAGCATCCCGTTTGCTGGGTGGAGAATGGAGGTGGCAGAGTCTCAAGGCAGGCTGCTGGGATGAGGGGTGAGGGGTGAGGGATGAGGGGTGAGGGATGAGGGATGAGGGGTGAGGGATGAGGGATGAGGGGTGAGGGATGAGGGATGAGGGGTGAGGGATGAGGGATGAGGGGTGAGGGGTGAGGGGTGAGGGGTGAGGGATGAGGGATGAGGGGTGAGGGGTGAGAGATGAGGGATGAGGGGTGAGGGATGAGGGGTGAGGGATGAGGGGTGAGGGATGAGGGGTGAGGGATGAGGGGTGAGGGATGAGGGATGAGGGGTGAGGGATGAGGGGTGAGGGATGAGGGGTGAGGGGTGAGGGGATGAGGGGTGAGGGGTGAGGGGTGAGGGGTGAGGGATGAGGGGTGAGGGATGAGGGGTGAGGGATGAGGGGTGAGGGATGAGGGGTGAGGGATGAGGGATGAGGGATGAGGGATGAGGGGTGAGGGATGAGGGGTGAGGGGTGAGGGATGAGGGATGAGGGGTGAGGGGTGAGGGATGAGGGATGAGGGGTGAGGGGTGAGGGGTGAGGGATGAGGGTGAGGGATGAGGGGTGAGGGGTGAGGGATGAGGGATGAGGGGTGAGGGGTGAGGGATGAGGGATGAGGGGTGAGGGATGAGGGATGAGGGGTGAGGGGTGAGGGATGAGGGATGAGGGGTGAGGGGTGAGGGATGAGGGATGAGGGGTGAGGGATGAGGGATGAGGGGTGAGGGGTGAGGGATGAGGGATGAGGGGTGAGGGATGAGGGGTGAGGGATGAGGGGTGAGGGGTGAGGGATGAGGGGTGAGGGGTGAGGGGTGAGGGATGAGGGATGAGGGGTGAGGGATGAGGGATGAGGGGTGAGGGATGAGGGATGAGGGGTGAGGGATGAGGGGTGAGGGGTGAGGGATGAGGGGTGAGGGATGAGGGGTGAGGGATGAGGGGTGAGGGATGAGGGATGAGGGATGAGGGATGAGGGATGAGGGATGAGGGGTGAGGGATGAGGGGTGAGGGATGAGGGGTGAGGGATGAGGGATGAGGGATGAGGAATGAGGGATGAGGGGTGAGGGATGAGGGGTGAGGGATGAGGGGTGAGGGGTGAGGGATGAGGGGTGAGGGATGAGGGGTGAGGGATGAGGGATGAGGGGTGAGGGATGAGGGGTGAGGGATGAGGGATGAGGGGTGAGGGATGAGGGGTGAGGGGTGAGGGATGAGGGATGAGGGATGAGGGGTGAGGGATGAGGGATGAGGGGTGAGGGATGAGGGATGAGGGGTGAGGGATGAGGGGTGAGGGATGAGGGGTGAGGGATGAGGGATGAGGGATGAGGGATGAGGGGTGAGGGATGAGGGGTGAGGGATGAGGGGTGAGGGATGAGGGATGAGGGATGAGGAATGAGGGGTGAGGGGTGAGGGATGAGGGGTGAGGGGTGAGGGATGAGGGGTGAGGGATGAGGGGTGAGGGATGAGGGGTGAGGGATGAGGGGTGAGGGATGAGGGGTGAGGGATGAGGGATGAGGGATGAGGGATGAGGGATGAGGGATGAGGGGTGAGGGATGAGGGATGAGGGGTGAGGGATGAGGGATGAGGGATGAGGGATGAGGGGTGAGGGATGAGGGGTGAGGGATGAGGGATGAGGGATGAGGAGTGAGGGGTGAGGGGTGAGGGATGAGGGATGAGGGATGGATGTGACTGGAGTGGTCCTGGGGATGGAATGAGCAGCTGTATGTGGAAGGAAGAGCGACCTGGCAGGCTGGGGCCCCGGGCAGGATCAGGGAGGAGAGGTGGAGCACAGCCAACGGCTGGCAGAGGAGCACTCAGAAATGCCACTGACAGAGGTAGAGAAACAGACAGACCCCTCTCCAGGGAGAAGGCGACCAGGAGGCACTCCTCAGCAGAGCGCCCTCCAGTCCTGCATAGCCCAGCACCTGTGGACCTGACTCCCTCGGGCACAAGCTCACTCTGCAGCCTGGTGAGCCAGCCCTGCCGCTCCTGACCGAGCAGCTGGGCGTGCACACGGGCACCTGTGTGCCACCTCACAGGGCGGAGTCTTTCCTTCCTTCTTCCTGGGTCTCTCAGCCTCGCTCTGACAACAGGGACAAATGGAACTCTGTGGTTAGGGTTCTTATCCCGCCCATAAGCCTTTTACATAATCCCCAACAATGAGCAGCCTTTGAGGCCAGCACAGGCTGTGCTCTGGAGGAGATGCTTATCTTCTACCCATGGATGGGAAGATCAGCTTGCTTTCTGTCCGCGACAGCGGCACTGAGCAGAGGCGGCGGCAGAGGCGGAAGGCCTTCCTTTGCTTTCTTGTTGAAAGCGCAAGGCCCATGGCTGTCCTGTGCCCAAGGCTGTCCTGTGCCGTCTCAGTGCACCTACTGTAGCTGTTGCTTTCAGTGACCGTTTGACCCTTGCTATCATGGACCAAGGCCAACTTCTGCTTTCTTTAAACAGATACGTTGGGGGTACTCACCATTCAAAAACACCAGCCGCTCAGATCTCAGCCCTCAGGCTGAAATCCTCCTGTGGGATGGAAAGATCAGAGCGCCAATGATGTCTATTGCCAAGCTCCCACAGAATCGCACACCCCTGCCCTGACGCCTGAGACTTGACCGTGGGACCCCGAGAATAGGTGTGAATGGCGTCTGGGGACCTACATTTTAGCCCTGGGTTGGCACTAATTAGCTAAGTGACCTTGAACAAGTCACTGTCTTTAGTGATATTGTCTTTGCAAAAACTGGATGTAATAAAGTCGGCCATCCCGCCTCCAAACGCGGCTCTGCTATCATTGTCAAAATTGGCGGAGTCAAAATCCTGGATTAGTATGGTGCCTTTGGAGGGTCTCCTTGAGGGGCTGTTGCTTGCTTGCTAACCAAATCAGTCATCTTTTGCAACAATGTAGCAAAATGCCTGGCAGAAACAACCTTACCGAGAAGGTGGCTGCTTCAGATCATAGTTTAAGGGGAATTTAAATCTCCCCATGGGGAGGGTGTGGGGGATAGGCAGGGTAGCGGGATTGCGAGGCAGAGGCTTGTTCTGGCGGTAGAAGCAGAGGAACTGAACCAGAACCAAGCCCAGCATAACTTCCAAAGTCCTACTTCCAGTGACCTGTCTCCACCGAGTCCCACCTCCTAAAGACTCTGTGGTGTCTCAGAATAGTGCTGCAAGCTGGGACCAGGCTGGAAGTTATGGAGCACATTCCAGAGTCACCCGCAGTGTCACCTCGCTTAGGAGGAGAAGTCACTGCTGTTTGCACAACGGAAAGTTCACACAGGGATAGTGAAGCCTGGAATGTGTGTCTGCTCGAAGTTACTCTTTCTTTTTGGCTTACCTGCCCTGCTTCCGTGGCGGTGACAGGATCAGTAAGAACTTGTTGATTGGACGAGAGAATATTTAGGAGCAGGTTGTACCTTCCTTGGTAAAAGCTGAAACTCCAGAGGAGTTCCTTATTCTCCGTAGAAAATCTACGTTCCTGGGTCTCAGGGTGACGATTCTTCTCAAAGAAGGCAAAGAAATGTTTTGGTCTCCAGCCTTAGACTCCAGCTGTGGCTTTCAGGAGGAATGTGTAAGGATGACCGTGTAATCTGCAGGGACATCGGTACTTTCAAGTCAAGTAGTGAGACTATTACGTTTATGTCCCTACAAAAAGCTCGCATTATGAAGCAGGATGCCAACTCGCCAGAACCTGCAGCGAGATTTGGGGAGTAGCACGGTGGAAAATGGAGGCCTGGGGCCGAAGACCGGGGACACATCCTGGCAAGGAAAAGTTACTTCACCATCCTCCAGCACCCCAGTGATGGTGGCACAGGAGATGGGGCAGTAGATGGTACAGGGTTACACTGCCTAGTAGCTTCTCACATAGCTTATTGTTTCCATTTGTAATCTGGCCTTTTAGCTCAGATCATGCTAACTATTGTATGTTACATACCACAACATACAGTATTACTTATGTAGACTGTATCTTGTATTGTATAAGATTTATGATGTTTGCAAATGCTCCCGACAAGCCTGCCTGACTCCTCTTCCCTAGGGCTTTCTCCCCCATCGTGTCCTTACACACTCTCTGTCTCTGCAGAGCAGTGCACAAGTTGGATATGACTGGTGCACTCATGGCTATGCTGGCTAGTCTAACGGCGGCTTGGAGTCTTCTGGGAGGAGGGAGCCTCAGAAGACTGGGCTATAAGCAGAAAAGCCTGGAAGGCTTTAAAATTAGTGATGATGGGGAGGCCCAGCCCACTGCATATGGGGAGCCCCTGCCTGCTGGGAAGGTGGTGCTGGTCTGTAAGAAAGCAGGGGGAACAAGCTACAGAGACCAAGTCAGTAAGCCGCACCCTCCACAGCGCGGGCATCAGCTTCTGCATCCCGGCTCCAGCCCTGCTTGGGTTGCCGCCATGACTTTCTTCCATGATCAACAGTGATGTGGAAGTGAAAGCCGAATGAACCCTTTCCTCCCCAACTCACTTTTGGTAATGGTCTTTCATCACAGCAACCTTAGCTAAAACAACGGCTGTCCAAGGACTTAACCCTACCACAAAGTAAACCAACTACTCTTACTGAAAAAAAAAGTTTCTCTTTCGGAAGAGTCCCACCTTCTGGCTGCATTGAATTTGGGTTCAAGCAACACATGGTTAAAACATAACAAAATAATTCCCTCTTGTTCTCTCACCAAAGAAGAACTCTCTAAAGACAACATATTTCCCAGTAATTTAGCTAATGGCTTCTCCGTATCCCAATATCTATGTGGACCTTTGCAGCCCTAATATACTTCAAAGCTGATCTCAAATGCTGGCCCTAACAAGGCTTTTCTTGACCACTGCTATTGAAAATATTTTCTCCAGCCATTTTCCCACAGAAGCTGTGTGTCATTATGGCTTTGCTGGTAGTTAGCTCTCTTGTGTAGTATGACAAATGGTAATTATCCCTCCAAAATCATCTCTTTTCAACTGTGTGCACCAAGTACCTACTCAGTGTCTGTTGAACATTGGCTGGATGGCTAATGACAGTGGTTTCCATGGAAGATTTTAGAGCCAGACTTTGGGGAAAACGTATCATAATCAGTTTTCTAAAGGAAACCTCATATCTATTTTCATCACACATGTCTAGTAAGTTCTTTTGAGTAAGCGATTTCATTTGAAAAGAAAGACTGAGAAGGACAATTCCTGTATGAACATGAAGCGCAGCTTGTGGCTGTGAGTTGAGCCTGGGGGTTAAAAACAAAAACAGCACTGGGTGTACATGAGTGGCAGCATTGAAAATGGTTTTATGATCTTTGGTCCAAGCACCTAGCTGAGTGATGTGGGTGGAAGGCCAAGAGAGGTCAGAGGTAAAAGACATGGCGCTCATCATGATGCGCTAGTTCTTGCAATGGTGGTTTAACCTTCCAGAGGAACAGAAGCTTGTATATAGGTGGAGAAGCTCCCTACAAAAAAATAAGTCCCCAAGGTTTTACTCATTTTGATTTTTGTATATAAGTATTTGACTGTGCTAAGTATCTTTATATTATACATTATTATATTTGGAGGGATAATATATATTATATATTATTATATCCCTCCAAAATCATAAGTATTTGTATATGAATAATGAGGTATCTTATAGAGGAGACCAAATCCAAAAAACAAAAGTTAGTTATCTGTCCTGTTCACACAGACAGAAGGTAATGTGATATAAGTGCACAAAATTTTTAGTGCACTTATGTTGATTTACATATATTTTATGTAATATGTGTGTGTGTGTGTGTGTGTGTTTGCTCGCACATGTACAGGCGCACATATGCCACAATATCCAAGGGGAAGTCAGAGGAGAACTTTGGGAATCTGTTCTTCCACTGTGGGATCTGGGATACAGCACAGCTTCTCAGGGTTGTGTAGAAAGAGCTATAACTTTATAGCTCAGGCTATAAATTTTAATTTGGGATTAAAGTCCTAAAGTAAAGAGTCCATATAGGCATCAGATCAATAACAGACACGAGGACTGGATGACAGGTGTCATAGTCAATCTTCATTGCCATCTAGACTGGATTTAAAGTCAGGGAAGAGACATCTCATCTGTGAGCACATAGATTTTACATGGTGCATCTGTGGAGGTCTGACTGGGGACAGAACACCTGACCTGAATGTGGGTGGCACCCTGCTGTGGGCAGAACTCGGAGAAAGTGAATGAAAAGGAGAAAAGGGAGGAAACTTCTAAGCATCAACATCCCTGCCTTGCTGGTCCTCCCAAATGCAAGTCCGCTCCAAGCTATAGCATGAGCTCCAGTCACGTCTGCTCCTTCCTACCATGATGAGCTCTATCCCCAGACCAAAATGAACTTCTCTTCATTAACGTGTTTCTTTGGAGGTATTTGATTGCCCTCTCACAAGTTCCATCAAGAAAACTTGTGAGAGGGCAATCAAGCAGTGCCTGGGTCCTGAGTCCGTCTGTGCATCCAAGGCTGGTCTTGAACCCTGCCTGTAACTAGGAGGGACTTTGAGCCCCGTCCTCCGAGCTCAGGGGACTAGTGTCTGCTATTGTCCCTAGCTGGATGTTTGTTTTTTTGTTTGATGTTATTGTTTTGTTTTTTGTTTGTTTGTTTGTTTTGTGTTTAGCTAAAAACAATTAGCAAGGCAAATGGTTGACCTTGACCTTTGGCTGCATTCTGTGTAGAAGACAAGGGAGCCTGGACCTTAGCCACAAACCAAACAGGAAATTCCCAGATTTCAAGTGAGGACTTTGACAGTTAAGTTTTACATATGTAGTTATTTCTGACTCTTGATGTTTAACATTATGACTGTTTAAACATATGAATAGTATATCAAATAAAAGCTTAAGCTAGTGTCCGACCGCCCCAGTCCAGCTCTGCTATACTCTTGGAGAAAGAAGCGGGCAGTGGTGGTAATCCTCTTTATTTTTGTAGGATGAAGAGTTAAAATGTTAGCTCATTGGAAGAACAAACACTATTATCCGGAAAGAATGGGGGGGGGTGCAGATTTCTTTTTTAAAGGGGAAATTTGATGCCACAGGCTAAGTGCTTCCAAGTTTTCTTTCTCACAAAGCTAAACTCTGTGTTCTAACCTTCCTGTACCTCTCAGACCTTCTCAAGCTTCTAACAAAAGAGTAGAAAGTACACAAATACAAAAGGCTCCAACTCCTTTTCTGTATCAGAACACAACACCCAACACCCGCCCTCTGTCAGGTTCTCTCCTCTCCTTGAGCTGCAGGGAGCACAGCCTGCTTCTCTCTCACACAGCCTGCTTCTCTCTCACACAGCCTGCTAGAGCCCGCCTCTAACAAACAGTCTGGCTGGACTGTGAGGAACTCCGCTGCGCTGAGGGACTCCCAGACTCGGCCTTGAGACTGATAGAGGTGGATGCTTGGAATATTTGAATCTTTATTTAAAAGAGGAAAAATCCAAATTTACAATCCTTCATTTCTATTCAAAATCTCTAACTAATTTCACGGCGGCTCAGTGAGTAAGAGCTCTTGGCAGCTTTTCCCTGGAACTAGGTTTGATTTCCAGCACCTGCACGGCGGCGGCCCGCGGCTATCTACACAACTCCAGTTCCAGGGGAATCCAACACCTTCTGGCCTCTCCAGGAACCACGTTTATAGTAAACAATACAAGAGGGAAAACACGCATAAAATGATGATGATGATAACGATGACGATGACGATGATGATGATGCAAAAAATGCATCCTACAAATGCATAGATGTGCATGCAGACTTGAGACAGGAGGACATGCAGGACATGTACCTGCTTTAGAAGAGCACGCAGGCCTGAATTGGAAGGCTAATTCCTTCCCTAGGTCCCCTATGTGTCCCAGAGCCAGTTACCTTATCTGGTCCAGCAGCTGGCTTCCTCTTGTAGAGAGGATGAAGAACGTCCTCCCAGCTGGATTAGTGTTTGAACAGAGATAACTCGGGTCAGAATCTAGAACAGAGCTGCGTTCAGCAAATGGGAGAGCCGCCCCTCCCCCCCAAGAAAGCTGTAGAGAAATGGGTTTGGTGATAGGTATGGGGGTGGGGATGGGGGAGAAGGAATGGGAGGAGTGACGTCATCTAACAGGGAGGACGCACAGCATTCTCTTTGGAGTGATTGTAGATCATAAAGTTGCACAATCCACTCTGAAAGCAAAGAAAATATGTTGTCTCGCTAGTTTGATAATATAATTTGGTGGTTATTATACCAGGGCAATGCATACACATTTATTTGTTTCTTTTAATTTTTAATATTTATTATTATTGAGGTTGGATGTCACTTAGTAGTCCAGGCTGGCCTGAATCGAGCTAGCCTTAGATTCTCAACAGTCTTGCTCATGCTCAGCCTCCAACCTGTTGGAATTAGATCTCGATAAAACTTTTTTTTCAGGTTTTTGCACACTTGTGTGTTACATAACAAGCCTGTTCTAGCACACCTGTTTCCCTGAGTCTCCTGGCCTTGGATCAGTGTGGAATCCAGAGTTTACACTTCAGCCTGCTTGCTCTTACACACCGGCCTTTTAAAATCACCAACGTTGGGAGCAGCCGTCAGTTGTCCCTGATCTCAGCCCAGGATGGCGTGGGCCGGCAGGTCCTTCCGCCTCCTCAGTACTGGAGCTACAGACCGGTTCTGACTGCTTTTGTATGTAGTCCTGAGGTCCAAACCCTGGGCTCTAACATGTTAGACAACATTCTACAGACTCAGTCCTGTCCACAGCCTATACATTTATGAAAATCTGTATAAAAGTTACTATTTCCTGCTTTTCTAAACAGCGTGATATGGTTTTATTTGTGATAATAAGGAAAGTTTATAATTACTGTACCTTGTGCAGTCTGGACATGGGGTTCACATGTATAGTTTCAGCAGGAGGCTGCAACAGGATCTCTGAGAGTTCAAGGCCAGCCCAGGCTACAGAATGATCTTTTGGGAATCTGGGCTATATGTCAAATTCTGTCTCAATAAAAGAAGAGGAGATGTGTGTGTGTGTATGTGTGTGTGTGTGTGTACGCTTTGGTTTTTTTTGTTTTGTTTTGTTTTTGCTCAGCCAAAAGCATCTGTGACTATTTTGAGAATTATTAATCACTTTTAAGAGAGTCTTCATTGGTTGCATTTAGAATTTTTCCTAGTTATAATTGTTTGCCGTTGTATATTCAAATAACAAATGCTGTGTGAATTGTGCCTTAAAGAGAAAGCTAGTGTGCTCTGAGAGGAAGCCTGCCCACAACTCCAAATAATAAACAAAAAACCCTGATAGTGCGAGGCCTCCAGAATCCTTCCGGGTCACAAAAAAACCTGATAGTGCGAGGCCTCCAGAATCCTTCCGGGTCTTCTTAATCTTCCTAGTACAACAGTGCAAACAATAGGTAATGAGCGACCCTAGGAGTGTTGCTTCCCCAGGGCATCCTCTTATAAAAGAAAACAAAAACATGAAGAGTGTGCTCTTTATCACCTAGGGTTTAATGTTGCATCCTGATTCCCTGAACCTGTCTTTTTCCTGTGTTCACAATGTCCCCTTGCTCTTATGAAACAGTGACTTAGCCAAGGTCAGTGACCGAGAATACAATGAGTATTCATCTTTGTTAGTATTGCTCTTCTGCTTGTAAGTCAGCTTCCCAGCACTGTGATAAAACATCAGAGACTGACAACTTACAAAGAAGAAAGGTTTCTTTTGGCTCACCAATGGGAATATTTCAGTTCCTGATGGACTGGCCCCGTTGTTTTGTACTTGGGTAATACTGAACCTCATAGTGGGCATACATGCCTCGCCCTACCCGTGAGCCTCTCGGAGCAGATTGCTATCACTCATGTAACTCCTTAAGATCATGTATCAGAGGGCCACTGTGGTCGGCTGCCAAGTACCTCTATTGCCCCAGGAATCAGAAGACAGTAGGTTGGTTTGGTTTCTTTGTTTGTTTGTTTTAGGTGCATAAAGTCTTGCCTATTTGTGAGCCCTTTCAGAACACAACTGTTGTTATTAAACAGAAAGTAAAGCAGTGTCTATGAATGACAGCTCTATGAAGCTTTAAAAACAAAGAGCCCCAAAGGTGCTGCAGAGGCATGTGTGTGCACGCTGTATGTGCAGAGGCATGTGTGTGCACGCTGTATGTGCAGAGGCATGTGTGTGCACGCTGTATGTGCAGAGGCATGTGTGTGCACGCTGTATGTGCAGAGGCATGTGTGTGCACATTGTGTGTGCAGAGGCATGTATGTACACATTGTATGTGCAGAGGCATGTGTGTGCACGCTGTATGTGCAGAGGCATGTGTGTGCACGCTGTATGTGCAGAGGCATGTGTGTGCACGCTGTATGTGCAGAGGCATGTGTGTGCATGCTGTATGTGCAGAGGCATGTATGTACACACTGTATGTGCAGAGGCAAGTGTGTGCACACTGTATGTGCAGAGGCATGTGTGTGCACACTGTATGTGCAGAGGCATGTGTATGCATATTGTGTGTGCACATTGTATGTGCAGAGGCATGTATGTGCACACTGTGAGCCACCCAGAAAGGTTTGGGTTGTGGTGCCAATGTGCTGCAGCAGCCTGGGGCTGTGGGTGGGCACACAATTACGAGAGGCTCGCTGAAGGCATGGATTTACTGTGCACCCCGCCCTCGCTGCCTACTGGGTGCTCCATCACTCCCTGTAGGAGGGTCTCCCTGTTGAGGCACTTTGAGCAGAGTGAACCAGCCGGCTCCCTGCTAGACTCCAGCAGGATCCTCCGTGCATTATCTATCGGTTGTTCAAATCTCTTACTATTTTTGAAAGATCAACATTTGGACACAGACACACAAGGAAAAAAGAATGACAGAAAGAAACCTTCCTGCCACATTTCAATGACTCTTTGGAAGGCCAAGTGCAATGTGAAACCTGTCCAACCGAGGGGGTCTCCCAGTCTGGAATTTTCCGCGTGTTACTATTTTTCTATTGTGAACTCAAATCCCATAGTGCCTCCCCAGGTACACATGCTTCCCCGCATTGCCACAGGCACATCCGTGTACACGGCGGATTACATAACGATGCCAAAACAGACAAGGAAGCGCAGGCCAGACAACAGCCTGGAGAGGGTTGCGTTCAGCCAGTGGTGTTGACACAGCGTTTCTTTCCAGACCGCAGAGCTGCGCGCTGATGCTATCTCTGTGTCTCTGTAATTCCCGGTGCAGCGTTCTCAAAGCCCCTTTATCCGGATCCTCAATGCAGAAGGTGGGGTTGGGCCCGAAGAGGTGGTTAAGTCCCAGGCAGAGGTGGAAACATGACCCAGGACTCCTGACGCACAGTCTTTGTCTTTTCAGCTCCACTGCGACAGCCACCTTCCTGTCAGGTGTCTGGTAAGCAGGTTAACTGATCTGTCGATTAGGAGCCGCCGGCCTACGTGCAGCGACCCGACTGGCTAAAATGCCAAACTTAGGCTGCGACCCAGTTGTGCTCCTGAGAGCCCGCGGGCGGGCGACAAACCTCCCGGGACGCTTTGGGGCTGGTCCAGGAGCCAGGGGAGAGCAGGCTTTATTCGTTAATTGAGACAGAAATGGCATATCCATGTGACAGTAAACGAAATATGTTGAGGTTGGGAAAAGAAAGGGAAGGAAAAAGGAGGAGAGGAGAGAGGGAAGAGGGAGGAATGGGAGGAGGAGAATCGGGAAAGGAGAGGGGACATGACTGAGATGGTGGTTTTCAGTAAGAGTTGCACAGACCAGGAAGGGGGAGAGAGGGAGCCGGAGGAGGGGGAAGAGAGAGAGGGAAGAGCGGAGGGGGTGAGAGAGGAGTGGGAGGAGGAAGTGCGGGAGAAAGAAAAGGCAGGGGTGTGGGAGGTCCCGAGTAATGACGCCAGTGAACTTGGCCAAGGCTCTTTCGCCGCGCCTGCGGCGGCTTTCCCACGCGGTCGGTCAGGGTGACCCGGTGGTGTATGGGGACCTCGTGGTGGTCGTTTCGAGGTGGGAGGCCGCCCCCACCGCAGGGACCCCTGGGGCACCGCCCGCGTGACTGTCACCGGTCACCCGCACGCACGCGGACGCAGGCAGGCGGGGACAATGAGAAGTCAGCCGCTGTTCTTTTGCAGCTCGGGCCCTGAGGCTGCCTCCCCCCTCCTGGGACCCACTCCAGGAGGCTTGCCGCCTGCCTGGTGCGACTTGTGTGAAAGCCAGGGGTCAAGATGAAGTCCTGAAGAAAGCACTTCAGACAGTGTCCAGGCCTCGAGAAGGCGCTCAGCTCCCTGATGAAGGCTCCCTTGTACTGTGTGCATCAAAGAGCATTTTTCTCGCCCTATCAACAAGTCCCTTCCCCTGCATCTATTTCATCTGAGCCGGGGCGCTGGTGGCTAGTGGCCTGACTGCCTCTCACAGTACAGGGACAGAGCATTGGCCACTTCCCGGCCGACCCCAGGCCGCGGCGATCTACAGTCTAGCCTCGTTCACTTGCTTCTACCCTTCCTCCGGGAAATCTAGAGAAGTTCTAGGGAAAGTTTCCTTCTCCACCCAGTTTATCCGTCCGAGGCCTGGGCCCACGCTAATTTCTGGTGTCCTGACCGCGGGTCAAGGCGGCCGGCAGAGGGTGACTCCGCTGCTCCCAAGCTGTGATCTCCACAGACCGCCCCAGCTCCCGCAGTTCTCGTCACGTGCCTTATAATGGCTTCTCGAAAACCTGCACCAGCCTATTTATGATGTTCGAAAGCTTGGATAGGTGAGACGGCTCAGTGGGCAGAGGTACTTGTCTCTAAGCCTGACTGAACTTTGATTTCCTGGATCCACGCGGAGGACCCCATCAAGTTCTCTGACCTGCGAGTAAACATATAACAAATCAAATGTGATGAATTTATTATTATTTTTTTTCAAGATAGGGTTTTTCTCTGTAACCTTGGCTGTATTGGTTCTCTCTTTCCCTCCCCCTCTCTCCCTCCCTCCCCCTCCCTTCCCCCTTTTCCCTCTCCTTCCCCCTCCCTTCCCCTCCCTCTCGCCTCTCTCTCTCTCTCTCTCTCTCTCTCTCTCTCTCTCTCTCTCTCTTTTTTCTCTCTCTCTCAGATTTTTATTTCATGTGCATAAGTATCTGTCTGCATGCATGGGCACCGTGTGCATACCTGGTGCCCAGAGGTCAGAAGCAGGCGTTGGATATCCAGGAAACTGAGTTACACTCGGTTGTGAGCTGCCCTGGGGGTGATGGGAACTGAACCTAACCCCCCGAACCCCCCATTCCCCACCCCCTATTTACCCCCCACCCCACCCCCATCCCGCAAGGGCAGTAACAAAAATTGAATTGCCAAGTCATCTCTCCAGCTCCTCTTTCTTTTTCTGGTTAAAATGTGAAATTTTTTACTATCAAATTTATAACAGGGAGAAGCAATCTAGTCTGCATTTTTCAAAAGATTTGGGAGCCAGGGGCACAAATGCTTTCCTGGAATGAAATGTTCATGACATGACCCACCAGATTATAGTTTACACAGGATTTCACAGCTCCTGCTAACAACATAGCATGCCACAGGTCTGAGAAGGCAATCCTGTTTTCTGAGGCAAACTCTCTTCCATGTAAGACAGGCCACACACAGTCCAGGAATGACCAGTGTTGTCAGAGTAGCAGAGAGAGGCCGATGGCCTCACCCGCGCCCAGAGCACGGCGCCAGTGCAGTGCACACGGCCTGCTCTCTACCCCAGGCCACACAGGGCCGTTCTGTTACCTGACAGTTTGAACTTTGACTTTCATTCAGATGGAGAGACAAAACAACAGCCTAGAAGGGCATCTTACTCCACCCTCCCCTGTGATGCTGGTGTCTCCTTTTGTGGCCCATTCTGTCACAACCCAGAACTAACAGCGGTTAGTCCCTGAGAAAGAGGGAAACGGAATCTTCCCATTGCCTTAAAAATACCCAGTAGGCTTTGCTTCTTGACTATGACAATACATTATTTTGAGTTTTTTAAATTATGACTAAATGCAAACATTGTAAAATGTACACTGTTTGCCATTTTTCCTGACATATTCGTTCTCACAGAAAAACTCTACCTGCTAACTAGAGTCTCCTCTCCCCGCTGCCCAGCCCCTGCTGGCCACACATCCACCATCCTGCTGTGTGTGTTTGCACAGGTCCTTTATCTAGGTGGGCATGCGCACTGTCTGTCCTCCGTGAGTGCCTTCCTCCGCTGGCCATTGGGCCTTCATTCTCAGTCCGTCTTGTAACACTTATAGGGCCTGCGTTTATTTAAAAGGCAGAATCATAATCCACTGTGCAATACTTCACTTTATTAATGGAGGATTTATACTCCATTTGTCCACTAATAAACACAGCTGCACTCGTGGGATTGTCCAGAGGACACTGGTTGGTATTACATGCCTATCCTGTGCCCATGCAGAGGTTTCCTAGCCGTACCTGGCCCCTGTTCCTATGAGAGCATTTGGACACGCAGACCCAGGGGTGCAGAGGAGGGAAGCTGAGGAGCGACCTCAGGAGGAAGGCAGCCTTCCAGCCCACGATCATCAACCTCATGTCTCCCGAACCTTGAGAAAACCTACTTCTGTGGTGAAAGCTACCAAGGTGTGCCATACTTGGTACTGGGGAGCTGGTTCTCATTTAGGTACATGTGTCCTGTTCTGTTCCAAAAGATCCTGCTCCATTCCTCTGTGTTCCCGCCCCTTCTTTATAAATACAACACTTGCTGCCCACCTTTTTTGCCGCTCCAAAACCTTAAGTCCTTCAAGGACTCCTATGACCTGACTCTCAAACTAAGCTAGCAGCCTTCTGTTTCCTTAATCCACAGCTGGACTGCTTTGATACTCTGGTCAAAAGGCTCTGTTCTCAGTGTCCACAGACAAGCCCCAGGGCAGCCTGCCTCCTCTGCACCAAACAGCACAAGGGAGATGGGGTCCTGAGGAAAAGGCAGAGTGGCATGGGGAAGAGGGCAAGAGCCAAGAAAGGCAGCGCTTGTGTCTCGAGGAAGAGCACTGCTTAGGTTTCGGGACTGTGAGCCATTCTGGGTACTTAGCTCAGCAGAGACTTAACATTTGCAAATCATTTTCCCAAAAGCTTTTAATGACATCATCTCGTAAAGTTATTTCTGGAGGCAAGGACGAGTCAGAATAGGACCCATGGTCATTGTCATGACTGCAAGATCGAGCTTTATCAAGTCTTTGTCTAAAAACTCCAGCCGGAAAACATTTTAAAATGAGGCTAGGTTCGAGTATAAAACACAAAGTCCTCCTCTTTCTTCCTGGAATGCACTCCCCGAGGACAAGGCTGGTGCCCTCCTTACAGTCTGAGCACAGTACTGAGCACCCTTAGCTCCCAGGGTTGGATGGGTAGCCTACAGCCCCAGTAGCTGCTGGTTCATCTGTCTGCTGTGTTTGAGTTCTCCTATGCTGTTGGCGCTGACCCTGGTGTCTGGGTGCTGACCCGTGTCTGGGTGCAGACCCCAGTGTTTGTGGTGTCTGGGTGCAGACAACAGTAAGTGCTCTGTCTGGGCGCTGACCCCAGTGTGCACTCTGTCTGGATACTGACCCCAGTGTCCACTCTGTCTGGGTGCTGACCCCAGTGTCCGCTCTGTCTGGGTGCTGACCCCAGTGTACACTCTGTCTGGGTGCTGACCCCAGTGTGCACTCTGTCTGGGTGCTGACCCCAGTGTGCACTCTGTCTGGGCGGTGACCCCAGTGTGCACTCTGTCTGGGCGCTGACCCCAGTGTCTGCTCTGTCTGGGTGCTGACCCCAGTGTACACTCTGTCTGGGCGCTGACCCCAGTGTCCACTCTGTCTGGGTGCTGACCCCAGTGTGCACTCTGTCTGGGCGCTGACCCCAGTGTGCACTCTGTCTGGGCGCTGACCCCAGTGTGCACTCTGTCTGGGTGCTGACCCCAGTGTCCACTCTGTCTGGGTGCTGACCCCAGTGTCCACTCTGTCTGGGTGCTGACCCCAGTGTCTGCTCTGTCTGGGTGCTGACCCCAGTGTGCAGTCTGGATACTGACCCCAGTGTGCACTCTGTCTGGGCGCAGACCCCAGTGTGCACTCTGTCTGGGTGCTGACCCCAGTGTCCACTCTGTCTGGGCGCTGACCCCAGTGTGCACTCTGTCTGGATACTGACCCCAGTGTCCACTCTGTCTGGGCGCTGACCCCAGTGTGCACTCTGTCTGGATACTGACCCCAGTGTCCACTCTGTCTGGGTGCTGACCCCAGTGTGCACTCTGTCTGGGTGCTGACCCCAGTGTGCACTCTGTCTGTGCGCTGACCCCAGTGTCCGCTCTGTCTGGGTGCTGACCCCAGTGTGCACTCTGTCTGGGCGCTGACCCCAGTGTCCACTCTGTCTGGGCACTGACCCCAGTGTGCACTCTGTCTGGGCGGTGACCCCAGTGTGCACTCTGTCTGGGCGCTGACCCCAGTGTCCACTCTGTCTGGGTGCTGACCCCAGTGTACACTCTGTCTGGGTGCTGACCCCAGTGTCTGCTCTGTCTGGGCGCTGACCCCAGTGTCCACTCTGTCTGGGTGCTGACCCCAGTGTACACTCTGTCTGGGCGCTGACCCCAGTGTCTGCTCTGTCTGGGCGCTGACCCCAGTGTCCACTCTGCCTGGGCACTGACCCCAGTGTGTACTCTGTCTGGGCGCTGACCCCAGTGTGCACTCTGTCTGGGTGCTGACCCCAGTGTGCACTCTGTCTGGGCACTGACCCCAATGTACACTCTGTCTGGGCACTGATCCCAGTGTGCACTCTGTCTGGGTGCTGACCCCAGTGTACACTCTGTCTGGGCGCTGACCCTAGTGTCTGCTCTGTCTGGGCGCTGACCCCAGTGTGCACTCTGTCTGTGCGCTGACCCCAGTGTCCACTCTGTCTGGGCGCTGACCCCAGTGTCCACTCTGTCTGGGCGCTGACCCCAGTGTGCGCTCTGTCTGGGCGCTGACCCCAGTGTGCGCTCTGTCTGGGCGCTGACCCCAGTGTGCGCTCTGTCTGGGCGCTGACCCCAGTGTCCACTCTGTCTGGGCGCTGACCCCAGTGTCTGGGTGCTGACCTCAGCATCTGCACTGTCTAGAAACAACACTTTTAACTCCAATTCCAAGAGATCCAACACCCTCTTCTGGCCTTCTCAGGCAGTTACACGCATGGATCATACATTCACATGAGCAGACACACATAGACAAATAAGTCTTTAAAAACAAGCAGAGTGGATAATATCTGAGGAAAGACATCCAAAACTGGGCTGTGTACTTCACATGCATGTACACACATGTGCATGTCCTGTTCTTTCCCACCCCACCCCTCCCCAAATCAGGGTGCTAAATAAGATGGCACCCCCAAAGATGGATGCTACCTAAGCTTGCCTTTGAGTCAGCGGGAGACTGGAGACATCCTGACTGAAGCTTCTGCTCACTGCTCCGACAGTCTCTCAGGCACTGCATCAGTGGCTTTGGTCTGCCAGTGTGGCAGGGTTACAGCCTGCAGCCTCAGCGAAGCGCGCCTTTAGGTGTGTCTGTGGGTGCCGGCCGGCAAAGCTTCACTAAGGCTCATGGGTCGGGGGCCTGGGCGAAATAGAAATGGAGAAAGGAGAAAACTGGGTGCTGGCATCTTTTCTCCTCTTCCTAGTCTGCAGAAATGTGAGCTAGCAGCCTCTCATGACTGCCATGCTGTCACGAGAGCCCACGGCCACGCCTTCCCCACCAGGAGGACCGTTTCCTCAAACGCAGCCAATAAAACTGCTTCCCTAAAGTGTTGGTGGTCAAATACTTGACCATGACCATGAGAAAATGTGAAAATAAGTGTGTCCCAACCAAAGGAACTTGGCTGTTATAGCTCTCCGAATGTCTGCTAGCACCTGACTTTAGAGAATCCCCTTCGATCGGCTTCAGACGGTCAATAAAATGAGATTAATGCAACGGGATTCTTTTCACTAAAATAAAGAAGATCTAATGCATGGTTATTTTTGCTTTGATCGACACAAGACAGTTGAACCCAGAATGCTGTGCAGAGACCTCCCTTGGTTTCCAGGCCCTGGAGTTCAGTGTTCGGGAAGAAACGGAAGATACCACTGCTCCCTTGTCGCCCTAAAGCATTCCTTACACAAAAGTACTGTCTGTCCTACACTGGACTGGCACTTGACACATGAAAGAAGCTTGGATTTGTCATCCTCAGGAAAATACTTTTCCGAGGCAGCCTTCGTCTCTCAGTCCCGGCTACCGGGTGCGGGCTGCCGGTTTGGACTCCCTCTTCGTGTGCACCAAAGGCCCAAGCACGTTCTTAAGTTCTTCACGCTGCCTGAGCTGGGGAAGCAGCCTCCAAGAGGGAGCTTTCTCTTGAGGGCAGGAGTGCACAGCTGCCCCTCCCTTCCTGACCCCTCAAGGACTATTCTGTACTTTATTAATGCCAAGAGAAAGGGCTTCTAAGCCCCTTGACCTGTATGCAAATGCCTAATTAGGAAATTTTCAAGGTTGATACCATGTAAAACTAACTCATTACTTTTAAAAGGAGTGTGTGTGTGTGGGGGGGAGAACTTATCATTATTCTGTTGCTACTTTGTTTCCAACCCAGTTTCCCGGTAAAAGAAAGCTCAACTCAATCAGTTAACAAAACAAGCTAAAAGCCTAGGCTGGGCGACCTCCCACTACACTACTCTATTCCATCTATATTATCCCATATAACTTGTGTTTTCTCCAGGCCACGAGCTTCTCTCCCTCCAATGCCTCTCCGTGGATCTCCCCTCGCTCCTTCCCCTCCTGTTTATTCCTGATGCTCCTCCCCTTGACTGACTCTCAGCTCCTCCCACTTCCTCCTGCCCAATCATTGGCTCAAGCCTTTATTTGAAAAGTTAGGTGGGGAGAAAGTTCACAAGGCAACTCCTCATCTGTAGCCCCTCTGAGGAGTGGAATTAGCATCAAAATACAAGCCCAGGGCTATCCACAACATTATCCGGTTAGGGCGATTCTCCAATAAAAGTAATGTCTTATTTGTGGAGTCCACTTTAGTCAGGCCAAGCCTGTCGATCTTCTCCATGAACATCCAGTCTCCTTACAGGAGGCATCCCTGGCACTCCAGTCACCGGAAACTTAGGCTGAGGTCCCAAGAGGCTTTGCCTCCACCAAAATCATGCTGAGGATTCTTCCATACAGCACTGGGAGGTGTGGCCCAGTGGGAGGGGTCTGGGTCCCACAGTAGGAAAGAGGTGAGTGCATTCTCCTGCTCACCAAGGCCTGGACACTCCCTGAAGAGCAGGTGTGCAAAGTCGACTTCCCTGGGCCTTGTCTGTGTGCACACCTGCACACAGGTCCTGTGCACGTCCCTGAAAACCAGCTATTTATTCAGTTCTTTTTTATTATTATTTTTTATTTTTTTATTTTTGGTTTTAAAGAGTTTATTGTTGAGAAGTAGAGAGAGTGAGAGAAGGTAGGGAAGTAGAGGCCGGCCCTGGCACATGGAGAGAGGGGGGACAAGCGGGACAGAGAGCAGGAAGCAGGCAAGACAGAGAGCAAGAATGTCTGCTCGGGCCTTGCTTAGGGTTTCAGAAGGGAAAATTCCACAGTAGGGTTGAGCTGGGCATGCCTGGCCTGCAGTGCATTTTCTTAATGAATGGTTGCCGGGGGAGGGTCCAGCCCACTGTGGATGAAGCCATCCCTGGGCACTGTCAGGTCCCGGGTACTACCAGAAAGCAGGATGAACAAGCCATGGGAAGCAAGGCAGTAAACAGCAACCCCCATGGCCGGCCGCTGCATCAGCTCCTGTCTCCAGGCCTCTGTGCCATCTGAGTTCCTGCCCTGACTTTCTTTAGTGACCGACTGGGTTGCAGAGATGTCGACACGGACGGACCCTCCCCCCCTCCACCGCCACTTGCTTTGGGTTGTGGTGTCTCATCATGGTGATAGAAACATTAACGAAGACACCTCCCAACAGTATCCTCTTCCTTTTCCTCACTAACAGACTTCAGACTTGATGTTCACCTTAAAAACATTGCCCATCTTCAACTTGGCAACGTGACACTGTTCTACCCAGTGACGTCTGCATGAGGGCTGGGAGCGATGCCTGGGCTCTGTTTTTCTGATAGGTATACCTGCTGATGCTGCCTTTGTGTCCCCATCTGCCAAGAAAGTCAGGATAGGAACTGGAGCCCCGGCCCCAGGAGATACCTTGTGGTCCTAGGGTAAAGGCCAAGGGACCAGAGGCTCGTAGTCAGCACAAGCCTGATTAGCCTGTGCTTCCTGGGAATCAAAAAGAAACCTATCTGCTGTTGGGTTCCTGGTAAAGCGAAAGAACTTGGTCCCTAAAGAACTGAGAACGAAGATGCATTGTGTGTGTGTGTATCTGTGTGTGTATGTGTGTATATATGTGTGTATGTGTGTATATATGTGTATATGTGTGTGTGTCTGTCTGTGTGTCTGTGTGTGTCTGTGTGTGTATTTGTGTATGTATATGTGTCTGTCTGTATGTATGTGTGTATGTGTATTTGTGTATGTGTGTGTATGTGTGTGTATGTGTGTGCATTTTTGTGTATGTGTGTATGTGTGTATTATGTGTGTCTGTGTGTACGTGTGTGTATTTTTGTGTATGTGTGTATGTGTGTATTATGTGTGTCTGTGTGTGTATTTGTGTATGTGTATGTATGTCTATATGTATGTGTATGTGTATGCATGTGTATGTGTGTGTATGTGTGTATATATCTGTGTGTGTATATATGTGTATATGTGTGTATATGTGTATATATGTATATGTGTGTATGTATGTATGTGTGTGTCTGTGTGTGTGTATTGTGTGTGTGCACGTGCGTGCGTGCATGTTCGTGCAGACAATGATGACTGTTCCTCCAGCACTGTCTACCTCTACAGGCTATGCTGCCTGGCCTGGGAACCAGGAGTCTTTCTGTCTCTGCTTTTCCAGAGTTAGAATTATAAGCATATACTATGATGAAGTCTTTTAAAGTGTAGTTTCCAGGGATTGAACTCAGGTCCTCGTGTTTACATAAGGAGCACTTTCCAATGGAGCCGTGTGCCTACCCCACCCCCAAGTTCCTCACAAACCTATGAAGTGACAATTTTTGTTGCATTGTTAAATTTAAAAATTATCTTCAAAGAAGTCGTTACAGGGCTTGAGATTTGTAAGAATAGTCAATACAGATCTCAAATATTATTCCTCTCATGAGGTTTTCAACACGTCTGTATTGGTGGGGTTCTGTTTGTTCTTTATTGATCTCTCCAACCAGGCAAAGCCCTTTTGTCTTCACATATGAGAAGCCTCTATCTCCACGCCTCCTCCTCCCTCCTTAACCCACATCAACAGCTCCTCCACAGTGCTCGCTGATTCTACACTAACCAAGCAGTACCCTGGGGTCAGATCCAGACACTGGGTCTCCTGAGGAGAGGGCTGTTCGAGGGCAGAGCCCTCCCTCCTGAGGACAGGAACGCCCTCTCCTGGGCAGCACTGGGGTTTTGCTCTTGTGTGGCGGGAGGATTGCTCACTGCAACGGTGGGCTGACATAGTGCAGGTTGCCTCTTGATCTATGTCTGCCATGTGTCTTCACACTCCAAAACACGTGTGCACACTGGCGGGCAATCGGCCTTGTTAGGTACTGCACAAGATCAGTGCTGGATACAGCCTCCTCCAGATCCACGGTCTTTCCTCCACAAATTATTCTGACTAAGGCACTCGGCTATAGCTGTGAATAGGTGGAGATGTTCTTCTGTAAGCACAGTCTTTCTTTGCTGACACCACAGTCACAAAAGCATACTTCTTTTTGAAAAATGTGCCTAGCCGGCCAGTGGTGGCACACGCCTATAATCCCAGCACTCTGGGAGGCAGAGGCGGGCAGATTTCTGAGTTCGAGGCCAGCCTGATCTACAGAGTAAGTTCCAGGACAGCCAGGGCTATACAGAGAAACCCTGTCTTGAAAAAACCAAATCCAAAAAACAAAAAAACAAACAAACAAAAAAAAAAGAAAGAAAGAAAGAAAGAAAAATGTGCCTAATGTATTTCTTGCCACTGAACTGTAAATTCTGAGGAGTCAGGGTTGTGCCAATTGCATTTTTGCTATGTCTTGGTCCCCAAGCAGAAGAGTGCAAAGTGGAAAGCTGTATCCGCTCAGTATTTCAAGGGAGCCCTGAAATTCTGCTATGTCCAAGAGCTTTGTCAGTCTAGAGACTGACAGAACACCCATATTGGGTTCTGCTAATTGAAGTGTTTCAGGCTTTTGTTATTATATACTTTATATAAATTGCTGATACATTATGCACATATATTTTATATACATCACATATGTGTGATATACTTGTGTTTTGTTATTTCTATAAAAGCCTCTGGGGGGCTCAGTAGTTAAGAGCACTGACTGCTCTTCTGAAGGTACTAAGTTCAAATCCCAGCAACCACATGGTGGCTCACAACCATCTGTAATGAGATCAGATGCCCTCTTCTGGTGTGACTGAGGACAGCAACAATGTATATATAACAATAAACAAATATAAGAAAAAATAAAAGCCTCTGGGGAGCAGGAATATATCCACTAGTCTGGGCCGAACTGCCCCATCCCT
Organism: Apodemus sylvaticus; assembly: GCF_947179515.1. Classification (NCBI taxonomy): domain Eukaryota; kingdom Metazoa; phylum Chordata; class Mammalia; order Rodentia; family Muridae; genus Apodemus; species Apodemus sylvaticus. Next base: position 164,127,399 of record NC_067475.1, on the reverse strand, counting down.
AGCAGTAAGGAGGCCAAAGCAAGCTCACACCTGGAAGCCCAGAACTCTATGGAAGCAGAGGCAGGCGGACCTCTGTGGGTTCAGCTCAGCTTTGTCAGAAAACAAAACAATGGCCGGGTGGTGGCGGCGGTGGTTTGCAGCCCCATAGGAGGAACAACAATATGAACCAACCAGTACCCCCAGAGCTCCCAGGGACTAAACCACCAACCAAAGAGAATACATGGAGGGACCCATGGCTCCAGCTGCAAATGTAGCAGAGGATGGCCTTGTTGGACATCAAAGGGAGGAGAGGCCTTTGGTCCTGAGAAGGCTCAATGCCACAGTATAGGAGAATGCCAGGACAGGGAAGTGGGGTGGGTGGGTTGGTGAGCAGGGGGAGGGGGATGGGATAGGGAGTTTTCTGAGGGGAAACCAGGAAAGGGGATAACATTTGAAATGCAAATAAAGAAAATATCCAATAAAAAAAAAGTTTTTAAAAAAAAAGACTTGAAAAAAAAATATCCTGTTCAACTTTCTTGCCTTTAGCTTTGTATTATAGAACCCAACAAGACAAAGACTTTCTTTCAGGACTGTGTTATATTCCAATTTAATATAAACAAATTGCATTTTCTAGTCTATAGTTATCTCTTCAAAATTTACACCTTCCACAGACTTAGACAAGAAAGCATTTAAAGGTTCTCACCTTCGAGTGCACATGATCAATATTTAAGGTACAGCCGAGGAGACTGCTCAGTGGGAAAGTGTTTGTGGTACAAGCATGAGGCGCTGAGCTCAGCCCCAGCACCCACTAAAGCCCTGAACCAGCCCAGTGCACATCTGTGCTGCAGTGCTGCAGAGGAAGAGGCGGGTGGGTCTCAGAAGCTCACTGGCCAAGCAGCCTGGCTGAGTCCACCCAGTCCAGGTTTACTACCCTGTCTCAAAAACAAGGCAGGGACTGATGGAGAAAGACACGTGATGTTGACCTTTGGCCTTCACATGCATGTGACTACATGTGCACACTCACATGCCCACAAAAGCCCAGTAAAGATAAGAAGAGACTGCCGTCTAGCCTGACAGCTCTGGACATTGTTTTCTTTCTTTTTTTTTTTTTGGTTTTTTGAGACGGGTTTCTCTGTATAGCCCTGGCTGTCCTGGAACTCACTCTGTAGACCAGGCTGGCCTCGAACTCAGAAATCTGCCTGCCTCTGCCTCCCAGAGTGCTGGGATTAAAGGCATGCGCTGCCCTCTATCAGATGTAGGGTTGGTAAAGATCTTTTCCCAATCTGTTGCTTGCCATTTTGTGCTATTGACAGTATCCTTTGCCTTAAAGAAACTTTGTAATTTTATGAGGTCCCATTTGTCAATTCTTGATCTTAGAGCATAAGCTATTGGTGTTCTGTTCAGGAAAATTTCCCCTGTGCCCATGTGCTCAAGACTCTTCCCCACTTTCATTTCTATTAGTTTCAGTGTGTCTGGTTTATGTGGAGGTCCTTGATCCACTTGGACTTGAGCTTTGTACAAGGAGATAGGAGTGGATTGATTTGCATTCTTCTGCATGCTGACCTCCAGTTGAACCAGTACCATTTATTGAAAAGGCTATCTTTTTTCCACTGGAGTTTTAGCTCCTTTTTCAAAGATCAAATGACCATAGATATACGGGTTCATTTCTTGGTCTTCAATTCTATTCCACTGATCTACCTGCCTGTCACTGTACCAATGCCATGCGGTTTTTGTCACTACTGCTCTGTAGTACTGCTTGAGTTCTAGGATGCTGATTCTCCCAGGAGTTCTTTTTTGTTGAGAATAGTTTTAACTATCCTGGGTTTTTTGTTACTCCATATGAATTTGAGAATTGCTCTTTCTAACTCTATGAAGAATTGATTTGGAATTTTGATGGGGATGGCATTGAATCTCTAAAATGCTTTTGACAAGATGGCCATTTTTACTATATTAATTCTGGCAATCCATGAGCATGGGAGATCTTTCCATCTTCTGAGACTTTCTTCGATTTCTTTCTTCAGAGACTTGAAGTTCTTGTCATACAGATCTTTCACTTGTTTGGCTAGAGTCACACCAAGATTCTTTATATTGTTTGTGACTATTGTGAAGGGTGTCATTTCCCTAATTTCTTTCTCAGTCTGCTTATCCTTTGAGTATAGGAAGGCTACTGATTTGTTTGAGTTAATTTTATAACCAGCCACTTTGCTGAAGTTTTTTATCAGCTGTAGGAGTTCTTTGGTGGAGTTTTTGGAGCCTCTTAAGTATACTGTCATAGCATCTGCAAATAGTGATAGTTTGACTTCTTCCTTTCCAATTTATATCCCTTTGACCTCCTTATGTTGTCTAATTGCTCTAGCTAGAACTTCAAGTACTATATTGAATAAATATGGAGAGAGAGGGCAGCCTTGTCTAGTAACTGATTTTAGTGGGATTGCTTCAAGTTTCTCTCCATTTAGTTTGATGTTGACTACTGGTTTGCTGTATATTGCTTTTACAATGTTTAGGTATGGTCATTGAATTCCTGATCTTTCCAAGACTTTTAGCATGAAAGGATGCTGATTTTGTCAAATGCTTTTTCAGCATCTAATGAAATGACCAAGTGTTTTTTTTTTTCCCTTTGGGTTTGTTTATGTAATGGATTACATTGATGGATTTCCATAAATCGAATCATCCCTGCATCCCTGGGATGAAGCCTACTTGATCGTGGTGAATAATCGTTTTGATGTGTTCTTGGATTTGGTTGGCAAGAATTTTATTGAGTATTTTTTTGCATCAATATTCATAGGAGAAATTGGTCTGAAGTTCTCTTTTTTTATTCATGGTTTTGGTACCAGCATAATTGTGGCCTCATAGAATGAGTTGGGTAGTGTTCCTTCTGTCTCTATTTTGTGGAATAGTTTGAAGAGTATTGGTATTAGGTCTTCTTTGAAGGTCTGATAGAATTCTGCACTAAAACCATCTGGTCCTGGACTTTTTTTGGTTGGGAGACTTTCAATGACTGCTTCTATTTCTTTAGGGGTTATGGGACAGTTTAGATGGTTTATCTGATCCTGATTTAACTTTGGTATTTGGTATCTGTCTAGAAAATTGTCCACTTCATCCAGATTTTCCAGTTTTGTTGAGTATAGGCCTTTGTAGTAGGATCTGATGAGTTTTTTAATTTCCTCAGTTTCTGTTGTTAGTCTCCCTTTTCATTTCTGATTTTGTTAATTTGGATACTGTCTCTATGCCCTCTGGTTAGTTTGGCTAAGGGTTTATCTATCTTGTTGATTTTTCTCAAATAACCAGCTCCTAATTTTGTTGATTTTTTTTTGTATATTTCTTTTTGTTTCCACTTGATTGGTTTCAGTCCTGAGTTTGAAGATTTCCTGTTGTCTATTCCTCTTGGGTATATTTGCTTCTTTTTGTTCTAGAGCTTTCAGGTGTGCTGTTAAGCTGCTAGTGTATGCTCTCTCCAGTTTCTTTTTGGAGGCACTCAGAGCTATGAGTTTTCCTCTTAGCACTGCTTTCATTGTATCCCATAAGTTTGGGTATGTTATACCTTCCTTCATTTTCATTAAATTCTAAAAAGTCTTTGATTTCTTTTCTTATTTCTTCCTTGACCAAGTTATCATTGAGTAGAGCATTGTTCAGCTTCCAGGTGTATGTGGGCTTTCTGCTGTTTTTGTTGTTATTGAAGACCAACCTTAATCCATAATGATCTGATAGGAGGCGTGGGATTATTTCAATCTTCTTATATCTGTTGAGGTCTGTTTTATGACCGATTATATGGAGAAGGTCCATGAGGAACTGAGAAGAAGGTATATTCTTTTGATTTAGGATGAAATATTCTTTAGATATCTGTTAGATCCATTTGGTCCATAACTTCTGCTACTTTCACTGTGTCTCTGTTTAGTTTGTGTTTCCCTGATCTGTCCATTGATGAGAGTAGAGTGTTGAAGTCACCTACAATTATTGTGTGAGGTGGAATGTGTGCGTTGAGCCTTAGTAAAGTTTATTTTATGAATGTGGGTGCCCTTGCATTTGGAACATAGATGTTCAGAATTGAGAGTTCATCTTGGCAGATTTTTCCTTTGATGAGTATGAAGTGTCCTTCCTTATCTTTTTTGATGACTTTTGATTGAAAGTCCATATTAGAATGGCTACTCCAGCTTGTTTCCTGGGACCATTTGCTTGGAAAGTTGTTTTCCAGCCTTTTACTCTGAGGTAGTGTTTGCCTTTGAAACTGAGGTGTGTTTCCTGTATGCAGCAAAATGCTGGATCCTGTATCAAGTCTGTTATGTCTTTTTGGGGGATGAATTGAGTTCATTCATGTTAAGGAATAATGATTGTTGCTTTCTGTTATTTTTGATGTTATTTTTATATTTGTGTGGTTACCTTCTTTTGGGTTTGTTGAAAGAAGATTACTTTCTTCCTTTTTCTAAGGTGTGTTTCCCTTCTTGTGTTGGTGTTTTCTATTATCCTTTGTAGGGCTTGATTTGTGGAAAGATATTGTGTAAATTTGGTCTTGTCATGGAATATCTTGGTTTCTCCATCTATGCTAATTGAGACTTTTGCTGGGTATAGTAGTTTGGGCTGGCATTTGTGTTTTCTTAGGGTCTGTATGACATCTGCCCAGGCTCTTCTGCCTTTCATGGTCTCTGGTAAAAAGTCTGGTTTAATTCTAATAGGTCTGCCTTTATATGTTACTTGACCTTTTTCCCTTACTGCTTTTAATATTCTTTCTTTGTTTTATGAATTTGGTGTTTCAATTATTATGTGATAGGAGGAATTTCTTTTCTGGTCTAATCAATTTGGAGTTCTGTAGGTTTCTTGTATGTTCATGGGCATCTCTTTCTTTAGGTTTGGGAACTTTTCTTCTATAATTTTGTTGAAGATATTTACTGGCCCTTTGTGTTGGGAATCTTCTCTCTCTCTCTCTCTCTTCTATACCTGTTATCCTTAGATTTTGTCTTCTCATTGTGTCCCGGTGTTTTGGGTCAGGAGCTTTTTACATTTTGCATATATATACTTGCTGAACAGCCACCACTATCGGGGAATCCACCATTTATACTTTGGAACTTTGGAGACTTTTCAGAGGATATATAAATGGTAGATTCCCCGATAGTGGTGGCTGGTCAGCCAGTTGGTGACTGGATGCTGTTGGTTGACCTTGGTTGTGGTTTGAGAAGTGATCTTGTGTGAAGAGACTAGATATCCTGAGGGTGAAGATCAAACTTGCCCCAAGGAACTCGATGTCCCTAATCTTACCCCCTTGCCCCTCTATCCTTTTCTCTCTCCTACCTAGTTTTAGGAGGCTGAAAGGGTGGGAGAAGAGGGTTAGAGGAGGATGGAAGAAAGAAGAACCCACAACACAGCCCACAACCCACAAGTGACTCCTATGGCCAGGCACCTCCATAGCCCAGAGACTCGAAGGCAGGAAATGGGATAACATGGAAAGGGAGGTGGAGAGTGGCTGGGCTGCATCCCAGGCAGGCTACACATGGACTGCGGGTGGTGGACCCGAGCGAGCCCAGCAATGCAGGCAAGCTAGAAATGTTTGAGTCTGTAATCTTTTGGTGTTTATATATTCAGCTAATCTGACTCCTAAAGGAAGCCAAATAGAAGGATTTCCAGTGAATTACATCAAACAGAGTAGACCAGACTCGAATCTAGGTAATTGTATAAACTGTAGAATTGACATATAAATACTAAATAATACTATTTTAAATTACTAAATAAAAATAATTCACAGGTATACTGCATGTGGGATAAAATCCTCCTATGGATACTTTACTCAGCATTAGATAGACATAGTAGCAGAAGAACGGGAATATTTGTTTGTTTTTAATATAATCTTAATCACACTGAACATACTCTGAGAAAGGTAACACTAAAAATAGATACTTCTGTATTGTTTAGACTAGAGGCGTTGAAAGAGCACAAAGCATGAAGAACTGGCCAGAAACTCTCAGGGCCACCAAATCAATTTACCTGCATCACCATATCTATGAGCACTTAGGGAGGCTTTCCTTCAGACAGGCTGTGCTGGCCCTGCCAGGGCAGAATACTGGGAACACTGTTCCCTTAGGCGCCCGCAGAAACCCAAATGCCAGAATACTTGCAAGAATTTTTCGTCTTGTATTTAGAATCACTGAGAAGGTCAGAAAACAAGGTGGGCTATGGCCCACCCTATGTGTAACTTATGAATCACTCAGTATCTGAACTTGAGGTCAGAAGCATACAGTTTACATCAGCATCCATAAAATGCTTGGTTGCTTGAATACTTTTGTCACTGATGTGTTAGCTGCAGTGTGAAATGGATATTATACAGAGCAGATCCACAATCTATTCTGAAGTCCTAGGCAAAGTCAAATGAACATCCCCATGAAGGCTTTGGGGTAGCCTCATGTTCAGGGTGATCTAGCTGAGTTTCAGAGCCGGGTAAAGAACATGTACTGGCTGGTTTTGTGTGTCAACTTGACACAGGCTGGAGTTATCACAGAGAAAAGAGCTTCAGTTGGGGAAGTGCCTCCATGAGATCCAACTGTGGGGCATTTTCTCAATTAGTGATCAAGGTGGGGAGGGCCCCTTGTGGGTGGTGCCATCCCTGGGCTGGTGGTCCTGGGTTCTATAAGAGAGCAGGCTGAGCAAGCCAGGGGAAGCAAGCCAGTAAGGAACATCCCTCCATGGCCTCTGCATCAGCTCCTGCTTCCAACCCTGTTTGAGTTCCAGTCCTGACTTCCTTTAGTGATGAACTGCAACGTGGAAGTGTAAGCTCAATAAACCCTTTCCTCCCCAACTTGCTTCTTGGTCATGATGTTTGTGCAGGAATAGAAACCCTGACTAAGACAGAGCAGAACCATTTCCCGCTGTGATGCAGTGTCATCAGTGGGGACTGGAAGGGAGAAAGTCACATGGGACTGAAGAGAGTCTCACTGTGTGGGGGTGGTACTCCTGAGCGACTCTCGTCATGTATACACAAAAAGCTTTATGATTATTTTTTTATGATTTTTATGACAGTGAGTGCATGAGAGTGACCATCATGCCAAAGGGCAGAGATTATCTCTCCATGAGGACACACCAGATAAAGAGGAAGGCACCCTTTGTGCATGTTCTGTGGACTCCACAAGGGCTCAAAAGCTTGTCTTCAAGGCAGCCATCTTTCAGCGCCTACGAGGGCGAGCTGCTGGTCAGTGCCCAGGCAGGCAGGCAGTGTCTGTGAGGGATTGAAGAGAAGTGCTCGCAGCGGGGAAGCGATGGGCCTGGCAGTCCTGCACCCCATGCCTTCAGGGAAGCACCGGAGGCTGCTAAGGAGCTCAGTGAACTCTCTGTCCCTCCTCACTGATGCAAACTGCCCGCTGCCTCCCGCTCAGCCTCTGTTGGCCATGAGTAGAGGGACCGTGAAGCCTCCACCCAAGGGAGGATGAAGAGATCGTGGCAAACAGAAAACAATGGGTTGTCTTGTACATCACACAAGGTCACTTCTTTTGTCCCTGACCTCAGGCCATCAAAATGCTGGACATGGAGAGAGAGACCCAGCAACCAGCTTTTTATTTATTTATTTTTTTTTGCTAGAACATTATCGGGTGATATAAGCCAAAGTCAGGTAAATATCTGAAACCCCAATACAAGAAATCTATTCATGTACCCTAACCTTTTAATTTCTGCCTAAAGCATCTAAGAGAAAACATGGTCATGTGCTCAGGAGTGCATGGAGACCAGGAGTTGAATCGAATCAGAAGGCACAGTAGAATAAGAAGGAAACAAGCAGGTTTGTTTTGAGCACATAACTGATGACAAAGTCCACCACCGACTGTGGGCGTCAGAATTGACATGATTTCACAGTCTCTGTTGCTAGAAAACGCCCAGCATAATGGCCACTGAATCCTGGAACACACTACATGCCTGTGAGCATGCACACACATGCACACAGACACACTGACGCATACAGACACACACACAGACACACACAGATACAGATGCATACACATGCACACAGACACACTGACTCATATGCACACAGACACACTGACACACATGGACACACACAGACACAGATGCATACACATGCACACAGACACACTGACTGGCCACACATAGATACACACAGACACAGATGCATACATATGGACAGGCACACAAACACACTGACATAGACACACAGACACACACATAGACATGCACACAGATACACACACTGACACACATGGATACACATACACATAGAGACATACTGACACAGATACATACACACAGACATACATACATGAAAGGGACATGAAAGGGAAAAGACTGGTTAAAAAGAGAAGTGGAGTGGCAGGTAAGCTTTGACCAAATCTATTACACACATGTATGAGACTACCATAAGGAACGTCATTAGGATGTATAATTAATATAGCCGATGAAAGTCAGACTCTAAAACAAGCACCAGCTGGGAAAGCCACAGGAAGTGCACACCGTGGACTCAGCTGTGGGTTATGTCATAGAAAGCGCACACTGTAGACTTAGATGCGGATTAAGTTGTAGGAAAGCCTATTTTAGACTTAGCTGTGGGTTCTGTTATAGAACGAGCACATTTTAGACTTAGGTATGAACTGCAATCTGAGTATATCTGTTCCCAAGCTATATCATCTCACTCTAGTAAAAATTTCTCTGAACATCTCTTTGACCAGAGATATTAGAGGATTACATAACGCATTTTAAAAAAATACGTGCTAAAAGAAGAAAAGAGAGTTTATAACAACCCATTCGGGAGCTATGTCTACAAAGTGCTAGTTGGCTTTAATGTGGAAGCTGGCTGTTCAAATTATTCATCTGTGTGCATTATTTGGATGCTTAAGGTCTAGGGAGTCCAGCAGAGTCCTTTTCAAGTGGAGTGCTTGTGAGACCAGTCTTATTCTATAGTGTGGGCTGACTGACCCTGTAGTATGGGCTGACTGACCCTGTACCGTGGGCTGACTGACCCTGTAGTGTAGGCTGACTGACTGACCCTGTAGTGTGGGCTGACTGACCCTGTAGTGTAGGCTGACTGACTGACCCTGTAGTGTGGGCTGACTGACTGACCCTGTAGCGTGGGCTGACTGACTGACCCTGTAGTGTGGGCTGACTGACTGACCCTGTAGCGTGGGCTGACTGACTGACCCTGTAGCGTGGGCTGACTGACTGACCCTGTAGCGTGGGCTGACTGACTGACCCTGTAGCGTGGGCTGACTGACTGACCCTGTAGCGTGGGCTGACTGACTGACCCTGTAGCGTGGGCTGACTTGACTGACCTTGTAGTATGGACTGACTGACTGACCCTGTAGTGTGGGCTGACTGACTGACCCTGTAGCGTGGGCTGACTGACTGACCCTGTAGTGTGGGCTGACTGACTGACCCTGTAACGTGGGCTGACTGACTGACCCTGTAGTGTGGGCTGACTGACTGACCCTGTAGCGTGGGCTGACTGACTGACCCTGTAGTGTGGGCTGACTGACTGACCCTGTAGCGTGGGCTGACTGACTGACTCTGTAGTGTGGCCTGACTGACTGACCCTGTAGTGTGGGCTGACTGACTGACTCTGTAGTGTGGGCTGACTGACTGACTCTGTAGTGTGGGCTGACTTGACTGACTCTGTAGTGTGGGCTGACTGACTGACTCTGTAGTGTGGGCTGACTTGACTGACTCTGTAGTGTGGGCTGACTGACTGACTCTGTAGTGTGGGCTGACTGACTGACTCTGTAGTGTGGGCTGACTGACTGACTCTGTAGTGTGGGCTGACCTCCCCTTCATGATTGATCATCTTGCCTCAGTTTCCCAAGGAATTACAGTCATGACCAGCACACCTGGCTTGATTTTTTGGTGTTTTGAGACAGGCTTTCTTTGTGTAACAAGCTCTGGCTGTCCTGGACTCACTTTGTAAACCAGGCTGGCCTCAAACTCACAGAGATCTGCTTGTCACCATCACCTGGCTTAACGTTGATTTAAAAACAACAAAAACAACAAAACAAACAAAAACCTTTCAAGTAATTTTCTTATTAGGTTTCCTCTCTTAAAACCCTTTTAATATCAGATTTTCTAAACCCCTGTCTAAAACTGGTCTATCAGTGAAAATAAATTAAAAACATCTAACAATGGAAATACAAATGGTATTTGTGGAAGTAAGGGGTAAAGGACTTTGAAAGAGAACACAGACATCAAAGTTCAGCTCAGTTCTACAGCTCCACGGCTCTGACCTCAGGCCCTCTTCTAAACCAACAGACAGCAAGCGTTTGCTAGAAACCCGACCCAAACCCGACCCCACCTCTCCCGCGAGCAAAGGGAAAATCTGTATCAGGGAAAGGAGCTGCGGACAGGAGCACCGAGTTGTTCAGGAAAGAGGCAAACCGCTCCCCAGGTAGGCAAGCACGTTAGGCCCACACGGAGGTTACCAGCAGCAGCGGACAGGCTGTAGGACAAGGCCGACCGCCAGGGAGGCTGGAGGGAACCAGAAAGCTTCAAAGACGGCCGCCAGCAGCTCCCCCACCTTAATAATCCCCAGGGAAATCACATCATTATGAAGTTGTTTTCAATAATGGTGGCCCTGAGTCATCAAGGAAGACTTTAAATCCTGTTTAGTACTCGATAGTTTAAAAAGCAGGAAATGTTTTGGGGCCAAGAGATTGGGTAATGCATTTTAGAGTTTTATAGGCAAGCTTTGGTTGAGTGCACGTTTTACATGTTCCCTGGACACTGTAAGATCTCTAATTAATCAGAGGCTTGCAGTGTTTTTGCTTATTAAAATATTCTTCAAAATTCATTCTTAAATGTTAATGTAACTTAATAAGATAGTTAGTAAGATTATCTTCTCCAGCTATCCCCAGAGCTATTTGAAAATCCCAGTTCCGGCCATGCTCTGGGGAGGCCTTTAGGACGCGTTCAAGGAAATGGGAAGAAGCCGGCAGGGAGGCAGGCGCCTCGGTGGAGACAGAGGCAGGGGTGCTGCTGGCAGCTGCAGAGGTCCTGGGGTAGGGGGAGGCAGAGGCAGGACCCTGCCGCGAGGTTGAGAGAATATGAGGAAATGACTCCCACAGTTTTCCTCAGCCAAAGGGAAAGCACAGGAAGGAGTTTGTCCCACAGGCTTGTAACGTTTAGGTCCTAGGGAAGAGTCACGTTTCCAAGGCCAGTCTCTTCAGGAAGAAAATTATGGTAGTAGAATGGAAATATATATATATATATATATATCCATATGTAGATATATGAATGGATATATCTATGAATGGTAGATAGTAGAATGGATATATATATATCCATATGTACACACATACACACACATATATATGTAATAAGTAATAATATGTACACACATATATGTAAAAAGTAATGATATGTGTATACACACACACACACACACATTAACAGACAGGCAGTTGCACTGTAAGGAAAGAGGGCGCTCAGGCCTGAAGCTCTTAGGTATGCATGCTGCTGCGGGGTTTTGTCTGGAGGGCATGGAACTGAAGAAGCGGAAGCTGGCCTCTTCCCTGGAGTCAGAGAAAGGAAGACATTCACAGCATCCCGGCTACGGGGTGAGCCGAACTGCCCCTGAGCTGCCTTCCCCTTTAAGGACCCAGAGCAGAGTCTGGCGGAGAAGCACGTCCAGGGCTTCACACGTAGCCACGCAGACCCTGATTTACACCCTTGACCAGCAACTTCCTGTCCTGCTGCAGTCTTAGAGAATAATTCAGTTAGCTATGGTCAAGTTAACTCAGCTTAGGCGAGTCAGTCCGGCATTCAACTGCTGCCAAAGTCTCTCTAGTCACTTGCCTTTTAGCTTTTTATCGTGTCTTTTCTGGTTTTTCTAGTACTCGCCCCACATATATCAAGTGACATCTAAACCAGGTTCTGAGGAGGCCGATGATAATATCACTTGGACGTTGTTCAGGACATTTTCTGGTCCACCCCTCATGGTGAGTCTGATAACACCTGCACCAGAGGGTGGGTGGGGAACAGAGGTGTTAACAAGACCGACACGACGAATGAAACCTAAACATTCTTTCTAAACAAAACCATAGGCGTGGCGTTACCTCCCTGACATCCTCTGTAGTCCTCTTTTGGAACTCTGGAATACAGGGCACCTTGACGTACCCCAGAGAGTCTGGCAGCGGCGTGCCTCAAAACGCCATTATTTCCAATGAGTGGGATTTGTAGCATTTTCCCCACAATCCTTGTGCTGGTCCCATTCCTTCCGACTGGACGCTGTTTTTCAGAGCTGGGACATCTTTAGTTGGTTTCTGTGGTATTTACTGCATTTAAAAGAACAGACTCTGCACCAAATGCTGTCTGGGAAAAGCGGAGTCCGGCTTCCTTCCATTCACTCGTGCGAGCTAATTACTGTTATCACTGTCTCCTGTGCGCTTTCCCAGACCATAATAAATTGAGACTTACGGAGGATAGCAAAACAGCTGGGTTGTGTGAGCCTCGTTTTCAAACAGCCAATTTTGTGAAGTGCATGGTAATAATCAGAACCACAATTTGGTTTCTGAATATTTCATCTGTTCCCAAGATGATTTGGGGGGTCCGTAAAACTTTTCACCTGAAAACTAACATCTGCCCTTTGAAATCCCACAGTCTGTCTCCCACAGACAGAGCACGCAGGCTCTGGGGTTTTTGAGGAGGGACATTCTTTTTCCCATTTTCTTTATCCCACCTCCTTGAGGTCAGAGCATCTCTAAGTACTTTGTAATTAGTTTAAAAGAAACACAGGGGAAAAGTTATAGTCTTTCCAAATAAACTACACATTTCCCTTGGGGATTTATACTAAATTGTTTATTTATTTTAAGAAAGTCCAAATGATATGAATATAAGAAATGCAATCCTGGGTCAACCCAATGGCCTAACCAGCCTGTGGTTTCAAATTCCCACGGCGCTCCATTAATGTGGGCTCAGACAGTATGGTGTGTACTCCAAACTCCCTGCTTTCCCTTACTACTCAGATCTGGAGCGGTTACTCATCTTTTTCCTTCCCAAATTCATTTGTATTGTTAGCTCACATCAACTACAGAAACAAGGCTCACACAGTGGCGATGCCTCCTTCCACACCAGGAGACTGACTTCAGTAAGGGGGCCACCATGTTGGGGGCGGGTAGCAGAGAATCAGGATGGACAATCCAAAATCACCATAGTTGTTCTCTTGCTAACAACTGTTCTCAAGTGTACCCTCTCCTCCCAAAGCCTCGTCTCCTCCCTAAGCATCATCGTAGCACCTGCTAAGATCTGGTTCTTACGATACACATCGGCCCAGGTTTAAACACCCAGGAAAAGAGTACAAAGTATCTACCTCCTCCACACTGGTTAGACAGGGTCCATGTCCTGGAATTTGTGGCTTTGCATAGTCCTTGTTCCTAGAATAATTTGCTGCTAACGAGCAGAGTATGACAAGATGGTATGACTGATTGGTAGTAAAAGACAGTAACTTCTGTTTTGCTACCAGTGTCTGTCTGTCTGTCTGTCTCCACCCTTTCCTTTCTTTTTCCCAACTCTGAGTTGTTGATGGGCTTTATAGGAAAAGAACAAAAGGTAACTTCTAGTGAACAGCCATTGAGAAATTGAAGCCCTCATTCTCTAAGTCCTTCAGGAATGAACTCTGCCAGCTTCAAAGTGGGTCGTGAGAGCACAGCCTTCCTAGTGAGCTCTCCAGACAAGACACAGGCATGGGTGGACATCTGTGTGGAACCCTGTGACAGATAGTGAATCAGAACGACATAAAAATGTTTTAAGTTGCTACGGTTTAAAGAGGTTGATAAGTAACAGCAGATAGTTATACAACTAATGAATAATAGAAGAGTACAAGATAATCAGAATAAATACTCCCAATTGTAAAGGGTAGCCACAGTAGCTCCTATCACCACACGGCAATGCTACAATTCCACCAGGCAAGTGCTGGATGAATCCCTTACCAGCCTGCTGGGTGCCTCTACCTTGCTTGAGAATTGAGATCTATAAGGAGGTTTGCATTTTGTCTTGGTAGAAGTCTCTCTTAGTCTGTATTGGAAGCAGTTTTATGAACACATGTCCTTTAAAACCTTATTGGGCTACTTTCTTGTTTCTAATCAACTGTGAAAGGCACACCTACTATTCTTTTTTGTGTGAAGGTTTTATTTTTCGAGGCTTATTTTTTGAGTTCTAATTTTTAGAGCTTTAGTGGGACTTTGGCTATCAGTTTTCTGGGACGTCAACCAAAGCTTAGTACTCTCAGAAGTCTAAACTAGACATGGTGTGGGTCTATTGTAGATAGTTTTAAGTCATGTAAAATATGTTTATTTAATTACTTGAGTCTGTCTAGATGAGTCTCTGTATGTGAGTATATGGTGTATGTGATCATGTGTACGGTCCTCCGTGCCCGTGGGTGTCCGTGCCCGTGGGTGTCCGTGCCCGTGGGTATCCGTGCCCGTGGGTATCCGTGCCCGTGGGTGCTGACGGAGACCAGAAGGGGGCATTGAGTGTCTTCCTCCACCACTTTCAGCCTATCCCTCAGAGGCGGGATCCCTCCCTGACCTAGTGTTTTCTCCGCGAGGCTGGACGCTAGCGAGCCGTGCCGTCTCTATCCCCTTAGAAGCTAGGGTTCCGGTGTGTGTTGGGTGCTTGGCCTCCTATGTGGGCTCTAGAGTCCAGTGCAGTTCCTCCTGAGCGCATCCATTTCCTGTGACTGCACTGTATTCATCCCTTTCTGTTGCTGTGATCAAACACCATGGCCACGGAAACTTAGAGACCAAGGTCAGGCTCAGCCTCGGGAGGGTGGGAGCGCACGGCAGTAAGGCAGGGTCCTGTAACAGCAGCAGGTACAGCGGGTGATGCAGCAGGGACCCCGCTGCTGTGAGCGAGCTCCCATCCTGAAGCACAGCAGAGAGCGAATCTGAAGGTGTGAGGATCGTGACTCTCAAAGCCCTGCTCCAGAGGCAAACTTGCTCTCGTGACTGGACAAGACCTACATCGCCCCAAACACTGCCAGCAACTGGGCCCAAGTGTCAAGAAGGCTGAGACTATGATATATAGATCACTGTTATTAAATAGTTTGCACTTCAATATCTTCTGGATTGCAGGATTTCTATTAACCAGTTACTTTCTGTCTGTGAAGCTACTGCAGGTGACAGCTGGCCAAATGTTTTGGTACTGCAACATGTTAGTCTTTAGACCCACAACATCCATTCCCTGTGCCACACTCACTTTTGGAGTCCGTGCTACTCCTAGGGATTAGTTTCTGTATCAACCGCTCTGGCTCTTCTTGCTTTATAGACCACCACCAGGATGTCAGAGGCTTACAACAATAGGCTGAACTCTTTCTTCTAAAGATTTGGGATGGTCAGGTTTCAGGCTGTGAGTCCACTGGCTTCGGCTCTAGTTCTGAGGGTTTGTGCAGAGCAAGGAAGGCCAAATTCTAAGCATGTTTTAGGTCTGTCTACATCACAGTCACTAAATTCCTATTAAAAAAAATAAGTGACACGGCCTGTCCAATGTCAGGGACATATGATGGTTTATAAATATTATATATGTTGTATATGTAAAATATTGTTATTTAGACAATATGCACCAGGACATTTTATTGAAACAACAGCAAAGCAAAACTTGTTGAGAATAAACAAAAGGATAAAACCATGTTACCGCTGAGAACGTTTCTTGTACTTAAACCTAGTAATAATGTTTGCCCAAAATGATGGTTAATGTTGATATCCAACTCGCCTAGAGATTAAATGCATTTGCTAGCCCGTTCCCTGACACCCTCCTGCCCCCTTTAAAATACCTGTAGCCACAAGTTTTTGTTTGTTTGTTTTATCTTTTATCTCAGACCTAAAACTAACTGCCTTCAGGACATCGCCACTTCAATTTCCAGTAAGTATCTCAACATGTTGCAAACAGTTCTGGGCACTCCCTCAGACCTGTTCCTCTACAGCTCAGTTAAGGGCAGTTGGAAAAGGCAAAAGCCTTGATGTCACCCACTTCTTTTCTCTAATCCATATTCATCATGTAGGAAATCCTGTTGGCTTCACCTTTAACATAGGCCAGATTCCAACAATTCCCCACCTGTCCCTACGACTGTGCCTAGCTTCACACCTGGACAGCGAGTCCCTTGACACATTGTTTCACTATGATAACTCATGCTCATTGTTAGACAGACTACTCAGCCATCTACTTAAGGGGTCTGGCTGTAGTAACAGGAAGATCATACTCTGACCTCTCCCAGGAATCCTCCAGCAAACCTCCCTCTGAATCACTGCAAACAAATGCTGAAGGACCTGTGGGGTCTCCATTGCTTCTCTCCACTACCTCTGCTTCTTCGTGTCTTGAACTGGAGAAGCCCAGGCCTATCTCAGAGGCTTTACACTAGGCATTGCCTCTGTGGGAATACTGTGCCCCAGAGACTACTGTGGCTTCCTCACTTCCCCCTTATATAAGGCCCTCTGAATCACTGCTCTGTGACCTTGTACTGACCACACATAAATGTTGACCCATCACTTGGAACCTCGTACCCATCCCTGCTTTATTTTTCTCTTGGGCAGGAACCACTAACAACAATACATTTTTCTTGACTGTCCACTTTCCAAATCAAGGCAAGTTATTGTGCATTACTTGTTGGTTAGCACTGCCCCATTCAGACAGTACTCAAAGAATTAGAGAAACTATCAGGGTTGCTTATGTTACCCCAATCCAACAAAAATGAACAATTTTCTAGACAGATACCAAATACCAAAGTTAAATCAGGATCAGATAAACCAACTACACTGTCCCATAATCCCTAAATAAATAGAAGCAGTCATTGAAAGTCTCCCAACCAAAAAAAGGTCCAGGACCAGTTGGGTTTCGTGCAGAACTCTATCAGACCTTCAAAGAAGACCTAATGTTAACTTCTCTTTGTAACTTTAAAATAAAATTTTAAAAAAAGGTAGGAAAAAGGGGGTGGGACAGCCCAAAATAGCCAAGCAGGGAAGAGCCGTGAGGACTTTTCATTTATTACAACTTTATTCAATTATTTATTCACAGTTTTCTGGGCTCAAAATGGGTCCAAATGCAGCAAGCAGAGTTCATTCCTTGTTGAGTTGTTCCTCTCTTGATTTCGAGTCTCTGCTCTCTTGGAGTCCTAAGAGAACGGCGTCAGCCTCCAGTATAGTTGTATCTGTGGTCCCGCCCAGGAACCTAGATGTCAGTTCCAGATCCAGGAGACGCAGCCGGACCCTGGTGCCCCTCTGGTACTTCCTAAAAAAAGGAAAAAAGAAAAGGAGAAAGAAAGGAAGGAAGGAAGGAAGAAGTTCCATTATTTCTGCAGGTCACACATAAACAGATCTGAAAATGAAATGCAAATTCTAATTTTCATTTTTATTGGCTAAGCTTTGTAAGTTCACTGGTATGTGACAAAAGGTTGTATTTGAATTTCAAGTGTATCAGAATTTTCAATTTAAAGTTGCCTTTAAAGATTTTACATTTATTTATTTATTTATTTATTTATTTATTTATTTATTTAGCGTGATGAATGTGTGGTGTATAAATGTGCTTATGTGGGTATATTGATAAACCAGCCTGCTTCCATCTTAGACTTGAAAGCTATCTTATAGTAAAGACAAACTGGACTCATTCCTGTTTATGATTAAATCTGTTTCTCAGGAATTGGGCTGTGCCGGATCTGCAACCTTAACCACAAATGGTTCTATAGGCCTGTTCCCTTGTTTCAAAAGGCTATCAAGACCTCCTTGTTACAACCCCCTGTTGTCATGGCCACCTAGTTTTGATCTCCTTACAAGCACGTCTTTGTTTCAGAAGGCTGTTGTAACCAGCTTGTCACGCTGATGTAACTCTGCCTTTTGCATGTCAATCCCCCACGTGGAAACCCCCTACTACAGAACTGTAAAGAACACATGTCCAGCCATGTCTAATGCTGATCTCCTGAACTCCGCCTTTAGGGGGAGGCAGCCACAGACACAAGTAAGAAAGCTTGCTTTAATGGATTTGGCCCTGATCTGGGTCCCTGTGGGATTAGTAATATGCATACATGTGTGTAGGTACATATGCACACGTGTGTAGGCACGTATGCACATGTATGTAGGTATGTATGCACATGTGCGTAGGTACATAGGCACATGTGTGTAGGTACACAAGCACATGTGTGTAGGTGTGTATGCACATGTGTGTAAGTATGTATGCACATGTGTGTAGATAGGTATGCACATGTGCGTAGGTACGTATGCACATGTGCGTAGGTACATATGTACATGTGCGTAGGTACACAGGCACATGTGAGTAGGTACATAGGCACATGTGCGTAGGTACATAGGCACATGTGCGTAGGTACATAGGCACATGTGCGTAGGTACATAGGCACATGTGTGTAGGTACATATGCACATGTGTGTAGGTACGTATGCACATGTGTGTGCGTGCACATGCCTACTGCGGCCAGAGGTCAGTGCCAGGTGCCCTACCCAGGTCATTCTCCACCTGACTCTTTGAGACAAGGCTGGCTGAGCAGTGAGCCTCAGGGCTCCACTCCAGGCAGTGCTGCCATGCTCAGCTGCTAGGATGCTCTGCAGGGCCAAAGCCAAGCCCTTCTATATGTGCACACCTGGCACTGTACCAGTCAGCTTGTCTTCCAAGCTCTCTACTTGTTCGTTGACTGCTTTTCTGAGATAGGATATCATCTAGCCCAGGCTAGCCCTGATCCTCTTGCCAACACTTGAAGTCTGAAAGTACAGGTATGTGCCACCAAATTCAGCTATTTAAATAGTTTATACTATAAATAAAACAATGTACTCAATTCTGAAACTCAAACAAGTCAGTTCTTTGAACTATTGTTTATTTTTAATGTCACTTATTGTTAAAGACAGAGTATCAAAAAGGAAAAATTCAAATACATTTTCCCTCCTAAAATTGTTTGAAATAAAGAAAAATGTTAAAAATGCAGTGTGGATAAAATTCTAAATGCAAAGTACTTGCCGTCTGGGACAGACTGCACCAACCAGAACTCAACATAAACACAGCTGGATAAAACTGAGAGACACCGTGTGCCATGGGCTAAGCCAGATGCAGGAAATGTTGACTAATGCCATTTACATGGGAGCCAGAAAAGGCTGAACCCATAGAAAATGACAAGGAAAATGGCGGTTGGGAAGGTGTTAATCGAGGAACACAACAGGTGCAGTTACACAGCAAGAATAAGTTGCAAACAGCACAGAGAGCACAGCAGTAACGCTCTGTGTGCATAAACACACTGAATGCTAACACCACAGGACACGGTTCTATGTCACACAAACTGACAATTCCCAGCAGAGAAGTCACACAGAAGCTCCAAGGGGCTGAAAATCTATGGAGAGCAAATTTTCTCCAGTTTAGATGCAGTAAAGTTTAAAAATAGGAACAATTTTACTCTTGTTTTTATAAATTATGCCTCTGCCTCCCAAGTGCTGGGATCAAAGGTGTGCGCCACCACTGCCTGGGTAAGTCTGAGAGTTCTAATGACACAACATTAAAAGAAAATTACATAATCATATATTCTGTGCATTAAATAAAGTACAAAAACCTCTAGAGTACCTCTGACCTCTGCTCTGCAGATCTGAACTTTCACTCTGTATTACAGTTATTTCTAGACGGACATTATCTTTCTTATTAGCTAGAGTTCCTTAAAGAGCTGCACTTAAATTGTCTGCTGACCCTCCCAGTGCCTGAGTCAAACTGGTGCTTTCACAAATCCCAACCCCAGCACTGAGCACTGGGGTCTGGCGGACATGCAGATACACTGATGAAATCTGAGCCAGAGCTGGCGAGTTTTAGGTGGGACTCTGCAATTTGCTTTTCAAAAGGTTTCAAGGTGGTTTTTGACAATCTCCTGAGAACAGATAGTCTAGAATCACCTTTCTTGTACACAAACAAGTTCAGGACAATACATCCTACACAAACCCAAAGGGCTGGTAAAACTTTACTGTGATGGGTAAAAGACACGTGTGTCAGGGACCTACTGTAAATTCTAAGAACAACTATATAATGGGAATGGATCTAAACAGAGTCCCTCAGGCAGAGGTGGTGGGGCTGCCCCATCATGCACTCTGTCTGTCCTGGGAATCCTAGGACATGAACGTCCAGCACAGTCAACAGGGACAAAGCCATATAAAGAGCAGGGAGCTGTGAACTTCACAATACTTTATTAAAGAGAAAGAAGTTAACTAGAACGCATTTCTGAGAACTGCGGTGTGATTTGAGGCAGGCCTTCACTGTTGTGGTTTAAGATAATTACTTACACACTCAGCTGTCTTGTTTAAGCTTTCCATTGTTCCACATAATGAGATTTAATGGAATATGATGCCAGGAAGCGCCTTCCGGACTGTCCGTGTAGTTGTACATGAGTGCTCTACCCACTGACTCTGACCTAAGCATATGGATCAGTGTGTAAAGCTGCAGTCAATGTGACCGCCGGAGCCAGGACCAGGGACGGTGCCCGGCTCCAGGCCCTGCACAGCTCTGAGTCAGTACTTCAGCTTTGTTCCAATTTCCTCATTGCAACATGAGAATAATAATTATACCTGTCTCCTAGAGTTCCTGTGAACTGTACAATCATGTACCATGTCCTTATAAATGCATCGTCATCATCACTTCCACCACTACCATCACCATCAAAGACCAGATTCTCTACTACAAGAGCTCAGTCATAATAGTCCAGTTTACAATTATATAAGTAAAGAATTCACAAAGAAAGGGATTTAGAGAATCAACAATTTGCTCAGATTTATATCTTATTCACTGTAATCATATAAACACACCCTTCTTAAAATATAACAATGTTAGGGGGTTAGTTAACCATTTCAGGTTGGATTTGAGACCTATTCCAGAGGAGAAAACATATACCTAGTACTGTAAATCTGACTGAGAAACCATGGTTGGGCAGTTCATCAGTGTCAAGGTGAACTACTACAATTATTTTACTAAACAGACATAGATCAGCTCACACTGCCACCTAAACGTGTATCCTTGTACCATAGGTTAGTGCAGCTTCCAGATCTCAGGAGCTAATTCCTCTGGGAAGGTAACAAGTGGGAAGTCACCACTACACGTCTCCCCAGAGCTGGAGGGCCATTGTGGAGGAGGGACAGAGACTGTGAGTCAGGAGGTTGGAGGCCTGGAGTGAGACAGTGTCCTTTGGATAGGACAGTGCCACCGCACTCGTGAACTCAGAGGCTGTAGCTACTGGACAAGATCCATCAGTCCACACTCCAGCATGGAGCATTAGGGGTGTGGGGTGGGGTAGAGAGGGAAGGAAGGGACAGGGTTCGTTGCTGTCTAACAGTTGAGGTGGCCAGCTGGCCAGGCTCTTATTTTCAGCACCTTCCGTTCCCTCTGCACCAATCAGCCGGCTGCGTCAGACCGGTTCAACCTCTACCGATGGGCTGGGGTGCAGGCACCGCCCCTCAGAGGCTGGTAAAGGGGAGCCGTCCTGGGCCTGTGCTGCTGCCCTTGGGTTCTGGGGCACCTTTTCTGCAGAAAGAATTGTCTTGCTGAGCTACCTTTGCTTTGAGTATGTGCTCCTTTTGGTGACCCTGTGATTGCTCTGTTGTTTCTAATAAGGGGGCTGTGATAGGCCATCCAGATCTAGTGACGGCCCATATCCACGAGTATATGGACAGCATAAACTAGACTTGGTGGGATGGAAAACCAGCCAACCAACTAGCACACAAACAAACAAACAAACAAACAAACAGGGGAAAAGGAAGTGGAGTTGTGGAGGGGAAGGGACTAAAACGTAGACCTGGGAGGAACGGGAAAAAGTGGAAAGAGAGTCCAAACACCTTGTGAGCATTACACTAAAAAAGGAATGCAAATGAATTTTTTAAAAAGGAAAATAATATAATACAACGATATAAAAAGAGAATTTCTTTCAACATGAATGCTGGAGTTGGAGGATAAAGCTAACACTGAACAAAATCAAGTAGACCTCAAAGAAGACACAGTGAGCTCGCATCCCCACAGCGGCCACAACACAGCAGAGACAGGCACACACTGTACAGGAAAGGGGCAGGGGGTCTGTCTGCTCTGAGGCTTTGCCACGGTGGCTCGGGGAAGACCGGGGGCGGGCAGAGCAGTGCCCCTCACCTCTGGCCACCATGTCTTGAGTCTCGACAGGGACAGGCTGAGCCTTCTGTGAATCTGCTTACACTTTAGCACCCAGAAATTCTTATGGGAGTGAGGAATTGATCCCATAGGTTCATTATTAGTTTTCCCAAAGAATCTTTTACTCAGTATTCTTTCAAATTAGCTGTAGAATTGTTGACCTATCTTCTGGCCCCCTTACAATTTTATGGACTCAAATCACTTTCCCCATCTTGCTAAATTTACATGGTTCTCAACCTGTGGGTCATGATCCACTAAGGGCCACAGGGGTCCCCAAGGCCATCAGAAAAGACAGAGATTTACATCACAAATCATAACAGTACTAACATTACAGTTATGAAGTAGCAACAAAAATAATTTCATGGTTTGTTGTCACCACAACATGAGGAGTCACAGCATGATTCAGGCAGAAATCTAAGCACTCAGGAGGGCGTGGACCGTCAAGCTGAAGGCCAGACTTAGTTACTAGAAGAATTTGTCGTCTTCTAAAACACACAAGCCCCAAACACACTTACAGCAGGACCTGGTCACCCCGACTACAGTGGGGTCTCCCCAGTCACCCTGCACGTCAGAGCTGCAGGCCCGGAGTGTTGGAGGGAGCGCAGAACTCAGCCTCCTGCTGCTGTCTCCACAGATCTCTACTGCAAACTCGCTTACCTCCAAGTATTAACAAACAGTTAATTAGATTATTAAAACACCATATTGCTTAGTTTGTTTTAATTAATAAAGAAGCTCCAGATGTCAGTTAGATAGAAATGTTATATTTTGTATTAAAAGCACAGGACAGCACTGACTAGAGGCAAATAGGGTGGCTTCAGTGAGAACACTCATAGCTCACCACCTCTGTTTGCAGTGGCTTTCTCTGTGAACGCCAAGTGCTACTTCTGAGGGCTGCTACTGTAGAGATGCAGGCTCAGCCCCGCCTCCCTCTGCAC
Source organism: Apodemus sylvaticus (assembly GCF_947179515.1). Lineage (NCBI taxonomy): Eukaryota > Metazoa > Chordata > Mammalia > Rodentia > Muridae > Apodemus > Apodemus sylvaticus. The sequence continues at coordinate 164,104,406 of NC_067475.1, read as the reverse complement.
TTTAAAGCCACACACTGCCCCTTCCTAAGCCTGTGTGTCTGCGGAGCACAAGGGCAACTACGTCTGGCTTTGTAGTTCTGCATTAAGAGCATGGCTTAGGGACCTGGAAAGATGGCTCAGTGGTTAAGAACACCGGCTTCCAGAGGACCTGGGTTCAGTTCCCAGCACCCACACGGCAGCTCACACTGTCTGTAACTAAATCTGACACCCTCACACCAATGTACCTAGAATTAAGATTAAACAAATTATTTAAAAACAACAACAACAACATAGTTTGACGGCTTTCCTCTGCAGGTGACATTCTTTACCATCCAATCAGTGCCTGCTACTGCTGGTTCTCATATGCTTACAATAGAGGATCCCTCTGATGTTCTTCAATATAAACACAGGAGATGACACAAAGCCAACAGACACACGGCTTGGACTGCACCTCACTATCCAAAGACAACGCTGCAAGGACAATTAGCTGTCCCTCCAGCCACAACTCTCCAAGGTCTGAACTCATTAGCCATATAAGTTTTCAGCTTAGCTGCTCAAAATCTTTCAGACTTTTTGTCACTTTCTCACAATTCCTTAAAGTTTTTAGACTATTGGAGTAAAATTCTCTCTTGCCAACAGAAAAAAAAAATGTAAATGTTTCTAACTGTTTAGTTAATAGCAATTTGTTTTAATTTTGGGGCATGCTGATCTTTTTTGTGAAACTGGGAGTGCACTCGCACTCTCCCTCTCTCTTTCTCTCTCTCTCTCTCTCTCTCTCTCTCTGTGTGTGTGTGTGTGTGTGTGCAAGTGTGCATGTACTTATCAACCTAGGTCCAAATCGTCACTGCTTACCCTGGCCGCGGGAGCCCTGCAGTGCCAGGGCCACGACAAAGAACACGGCCCACTACATTTGAATGCCCCTCCTCTGGCTGCATTCACCTGAAAAATGATTCGTGGGTTTTTGCAGTCCTAACAAGAATGCATGATCTTATTTTTCATAAAAATCAAAGTTTTTAAAACCATGTCTGGCTAATATTTTGGGTATGACAAAGTTTTGTTTCTTATTTAAACATTAACTCATTTTTTGAAATTTGAAAATAGAATTATACACAGCTTCAAACAAGGCAGAATGCCTTCTGCAGTTACCAAGTAAGACATACCAAGAAATAAAGGAAAACAAATAACACTCCATCTATTTTTATTTTAAAATAACTAAAAATTTGTTGCTGGTCAGAAAATAAAAATATAACATGAAGGAAGTAAAAAGTATAAATGAAATAAAAAAGTTCATGATTCCAAAAAATGCAAATGACTGAACTTGGGGAGTGCACAGGAAGGGACCTATGGCTCCAGATACATAGGCAGCAGAGGGTGGCCTTGTCTGACAGCAATGGGAGGAGAGGCCCCTGGGCCTGTGGAGGTGTGCTGTCCCAGTATAGGGGACATCACAAATAAACAGTATGAAGTATGAAGACAGCACAACACAAGTACCAAGTAGAAGTAGCCGCTTTAAAATTCATTGCATTGATACTGATATGAAAAGCATGAGATACTCTAAAACTTTTAAGATAAAAAATCAAGTAGAAGGTCCAGACAACTAAGGATCGTTTCGATGTGGTTTATTAGATACCAGAGTATGGCGCCAATGGACAAGCACAGGAGAATCTTAAAACTGCTAAATAGCGGAAAACAGAGTGTGGGAAGGCTTTTCTGAGTTCTGACTCTGCGGCTGGTGGACAGAAGCGGTACAGTGCGGACTGTGCTAAGGCCCAGGGCAGCCTGTCTGACTCTGCGGCTGGCGGACAGAAGCGGTACAGTGCGGATTGTGCTAAAGCCCAGGGCAGCCTGTCTGACTCTGCGGCTGGCAGACAGAAGCGGTACAGTGCGGACTGTGCTAAGGCCCAGGGCAGCCTGTCTGACTCTGCGGCTGGCAGACAGAAGCGGTACAGTGCGGACTGTGCTAAGGCCCAGGGCAGCCTGTCTGACTCTGCGGCTGGCAGACAGAAGCGGTACAGTGCGGATTGTGCTAAAGCCCAGGGCAGCCTGTCTGACTCTGCGGCTGGCAGACAGAAGCGGTACAGTGCGGACTGTGCTAAGGCCCAGGGCAGCCTGTCTGACTCTGCGGCTGGCAGACAGAAGCGGTACAGTGCGGACTGTGCTAAGGCCCAGGGCAGCCTGTCTGACTCTGCGGCTGGCAGACAGAAGCGGTACAGTGCGGATTGTGCTAAAGCCCAGGGCAGCCTGTCTGACTCTGCGGCTGGCGGACAGAAACGGTGCAGTGCAGACTGGGCTAAAACTCAGGGCAGCCTGCCGCTGCACAGGAGCTAGCCTCGGGAAGCACAGTGAGCTGTGGGAGCCGGGCATCACATCTATTTAAAAACTGTCACCTGGACATGGTGGGACTTGTCACATCAGAAGCTTGACGCTAGTGTGGACACACAGTCAGCAAGACCAAACTACCAAATTTAGAGTAAGAAGTAAACACTTAGGACTGAGGTCCAACTGAGACTTCTCTGTCAGAACCAGTGGGTACAGGTGGAGTTTATGAGCTTCCAAGTGTGTCTGCTTCCCTGGACTGTTTCGGCACTGGCTTATATTGGAAGAGTCTCTGAGTGACTCATGGTGGAATCTTATGTAGCTCAAGCTTTAATTTCCTAACAAGCACATGCCATTTATGTAGGTCAGCATGAAAACTGAATGTTTTAAATATCAAATGAGAGGTGCAAAACATTTCCATTATGAAAACTAGAGATTAGTATTTACATTCATCTAAACAAAAAGTTTAGCTTGGATCTAAGGTTTACTTCAGCTGAGGCTGTGTTTTTATGCCCATAAGAAATGAGATGTTTTTGAGTGGGGAGGCCTGGCGGGGGTGTAGGGGGGCATCCTCTTAGAGACAGGAGGAGGAGGAATGGGATGAGGAACTGTGGGAGGGCGGACTGGGAGGGGGACAACGACTGGACTGTAAAAAATAAAGGTAATTAAAAAAAACAAGAGAGAGAGAGAGAGAGAGAGATCTTTGAAAGCCACTTACACAGTGCTCCAGAACCAGCACTCTCTAGTACATATAAGGGTTGGATCTTATTTCTCGATTATCTCATACAAGGTATGCTCATTGTTTTGAATTTTGTCTCTCTAAAGGAGTTATTAAATACGCTTTGTTGAGGTGGGGTACCAACAGGAGATAGACGCAGGACAGGGAAGTAGGGAAGCAGAGGGGCAGAAGTGTCCCACGTCACAGTCACCAGGGTGAGGCTAAGTTTCAGTTAAGAAACTCTCTCCCTCCCCTCACAGACTTATAGTCAGGCTTTGGCAAGAGCTAGTGATGACACCTTTGACCCTTTCTGATGTTTGCCCTCCGTATTCCCAACTCTGCGAAACAGTCCAGCGGCTGCACTTTATTGGAAACAGAGAAACAGAAAGCACTGGCTGGGGTGTGACTCTATGGTAGAGTGCTTCTCTAGGTAGGCAAACCCTCAAAGTCCTCCTTTAGTGTGTACCTGGTGAAGAAACCTGAAGAACTCAGACATACACACTTTCCTACCACTATGTTACTCAGTACTAAGCTCCTGTCCCAGGGGCACTTCAGAACTACCATACTGCACAACACTATCACAGTAGGCATCCATCAGTATTTGTAGATTATAGTAAGAAGCCACTTTCAAAGGCCATTGCAAACAGCTACAACTTAGTCTACAAAGAGGTGCGCGCGCGCGCACGCGCGTGCGGTGTCATTCCACCACCTGACCTTTGCACCCTCACCTGACTTCCGGTCTCAAAGCTGTATCCACTTACTGGAAGGCCGAGGAAGAGCCTAGAGCTGTGTGCTGTTCAGGACAGAGGCAGAGTTCTCGAGGAAGGAGATGGGCGTGGTGACGGGGTGACCAGGCCTTACCCTCAGCAGCTTAGTTACCTTTGCTGCTGATCTGAGGCAAGAAGGCAGTTCTGGGAAGACAGCTTCATCCAGGTGACTTCCTTCTAAGTGTTCAGAGCATATAATACTGTCAGGAGTCAAGTACCCTTGAAATGAAGATCAAAGTGACAACTATACTGTCTCTGAACAAAATCACAAGGCACACATTTATGATTTAAATAGTAAATAAGAGGGCTCTAACTTTACCTCAGTGGAAACAGGAGGCTGACACGATTTCCTCAGGGTTAGACAATGATGTTATATTAAGCCATTTATTATCTATAAAACAACATTCAAATCGTAGAATTCTAACTGAAGGGTATACAATAAATAGTCTCTCAACAAATTTTCAGGCTCTTAGAGTAAAGCAAAACAGAGTAAAGAATGACAGCATTTCCTTTCCTTGCTACCAAAAGCAAGCAGCACCCCTAACAAGAAAGTTAACTCCTACTTACTTTACCATTTAATGTGCTTAGGACAAAGGACAGCCCGTGGTGGGGCCGGCTCTCTCCTCCTCCACGTGTGTTCTGGGGATGAAACCTGGGTTTCAGGCTTGGCAGCAAGTGTCTGTACCTACCATCCCATGAGCCCCCAAATAACTATAAAACAATAGTGCCTAGTAATGACTTGAGAACCACCTAACAATGTGTTTTGATCGCATTCGTGCCCCTCCCTTTCCCACTCAACTTCAGGTTTCAGGTCTCTTGTTTGTTGTTATTAACCACTGAGTCCAGTTTGAAAATACTAACTTTTAGAGATTTATCTCTTCATATATGTGTGTGTGTAAGTACACTGTCATTTTCTTATTCTCCTCATACACCAGAAGAGGGCATCAGATCCCAGTACAGGTGGTTGTGGGAATTGAACTCAGGACCTCTGGAAGAGCTGTCAGTGCTCTTAACTGCTGAGCCATCTCTCTAGCCCCTGAAATAACTAACTTTTAATAAGTACTCATTACTCCATTCAAATTCTATTTTTCTAGGGTTATCGGCCATTATAAATGGACTTCTTAAGTCAGGCTCTACAGAATGAAAAGATTCCAGGATCCTACAGCTTTTTCATTTGCCGGGAAGAGACGGATAAAGAAAGGAGAGGTGAAGACCGCCAAGTTATTTGTCTGCTGTCTAGAAATAACACCAGGGTGACTGTGGTCCTTTTACATAAGCAATTCCACAGTCATCACATAACCTGGATTCACTGTGAACTGGGACTCACGGCCCTTATGTCACAGGACACTGAAGAGGTGGAGGAGCACATGGACACAAAGGAGTCCAGGCAGACAGCAGTGGGCACCGAGAATGACTCAAGTGCATCTCCACCCACTTCCAGCCTCCAGCAGAGAAGGCCTGGCCAAACCTTTCACAGGGCTAGCTTACTTGGCAAGAAGGTTGTCTCTTGTTGGGAACACTCAGTATTTGACAACAATGTTTTCAAGGATTTTGTATGCAAATAATTTGAACTTACATTTTGGGGTTTTTTTTCTTGGATATGGGGTCTGATTATGTCACCTACTGGCCTCAAATTCCTGGGCAAACTTCCATTCTGAGGCATCAGTGAGCTGAGGGTTTCTATCTGTTGGATGAGCAATAGCAACTGGACTTTTGGAGAATGTTTCTAGGTCGGGAGCTCTTTACCCTCAGCCACAGGATCTGGGTGGCTGTGACTACACCAGTCCTGGCAGAGAACATTCCATGTCTGCCTTCTTTTATGTGGACAGCAATTCCACAGGATAAGGGCTCAAGATCTAACCTTACTGCCCTGACTCTTCCCTACTGGGTGTGTGGGATTCCAGATATGAATTTAATTGAGGAAGGTACAAAGCGGTCTGTAACACATCATGGTTGCCGTATGAATCCTAAGGATTGTGTGAGGACATGCAAATATCCTGTTAGTTTTATATATACATTAGTCACTCCTTATATGCCAAGCAGATGCTCAGGAGATGAAGAATTAGCCTCCTAAGTATGCTCTGAGTATGACGGCATGTCTGTAATCCCAGTTCTTAGGAGATAGAGGGAAAAAAATCAGTAATTCAAGATCATCCTTAGCTACATAGGAAGCCTGCAGCCTGTTCTGAGTATAGAGGATTTGTCTATCTATAAATAAATAACAATAAAAACCTTCAAAGCTATGCCTTTGGACATGTGTGGTAACACATATGTCAAAATCCTAGGACTCAAGTGGTAAAGACAGGAGGATCACTGCAAGTTCAAGGCTAACCTGATCGACATAGTGAATTTCAAGCCATCCAGGACTACACAGCAAGAGCATATAAAGAAAAGAAAACAAAATACATCGCAACAACCAAAAAAAATAGCTGGACGTGACAATTCTCGCCTGTAGTACCAGCCCTGGAGAGGCTGCGGCAGGAGTGTCACAGGACATGTGAGGCAATCCTGGCTACATACTAAGTTCAGGCTCATGTAGCCTGGACCCAGCCTGTTTCTATCCCCTACCCTCAAAGCTCAGGCAACACCAACAGAAAGAGTCTAGCATTCACAGGGAAGCTCTGTGACAAGGATGATTTAAACAGAACACACTGCAGAGCCATAAAGAACTTTCAGAGTGTAGTCACAGCACACCATGTTAGAGGTGGGCAGACATGTAACTGGTTCTCTTAGTGTAGAAATTCAAGAACTCTAAGAAGCCCAACTGACATTTGTGCTGTTTTTATAGAATGAGTGGAACTCACCAGTAAAACAAAAAGAAAACAGACTCATTCAAATGCCAGCCTCTGTGAGAGAGTCATGCTCCTCTGACCCTAGCCTGAAGACAGTTCCTCATGTACTGAGTGCAGAAATAATTATTGTTTGCATGGCCCATTTAGCCATTAAAGGAGGACTCCTCTGAGATAGGCTCCATTATTGTCTTCAACTGCTATTTAACCTTTTGTTAGCGACAACTTTTCATGAGTACACTCCTTGTTTACTAACTGTAGGTCTCCTTGTGGCAATATTTGGTGAATTCTTCAACGGAGAAGGAACTCAGAAAATGAATATTGTTTTGATTTGATGAAATTAGAAGCTATAAAAGAGTGTTTAGATGTGAGAACAGGAGGAGCCTTATACCCTGGTTGCAACTTCTCACTGTTTTTACTGGTTCCCTCTTCTGAATCTAATCCCATTAAAACAGTTGACTTGCATCTGACTCTTACAAGGCTTAAATTCTCTTTATAAACCCAACCCTCGATCCAACAAATCTATCTAATTAGAGGTGATATTAGAGTTCCCAGTCTCTATTACTTTTTATAGTCTCCTGTTCCTTCCTGTTTGAATTTTATATAAGCATTTAAAAGGCCATAAAAATTTATTCAACAATACACATAACTCTAAAAGGGGAATAATTCAAAAGACATTTAATTATCAATCCCCAAAGTTTGCACATTAACCTTGAAATGCAGTTAACACACAAGTTGCCATCTGGTAATCAAGCACTCCGTGAGAGACCAGGGCTGATGAAGGAGTCGCTCACCTCTGCTCTTAGTGACCAGGTCATGCATGTGGTCTGCATGTTTCACACGCTAATATTTAAACAGAAACACTGTACATGCAAATAAAGGACCTCCAGAATATAACACATGTTCACGCATTCCTAATTTTGTAGCCAAGTCTTACGTTAAAACAAGAGGCTAAGGGGGAGCAGTTCGGCTGAAACACTCTAAGACAACTCCAGAGGCATTAGCAATTATCAAGGAAAAAGCATCTCTCTTCATAAAGCAGTTACAGCCCTAACTCTACAGTCACAAACCCTTTTGTCAAATTGATTATATCAACAGGTTGTTAAAAACCCATGCTTAAGAAGTCCTCTGACGTCCAGGCCAGGCGGGCTCTGCCAACTCTGCCAACTCTGCCGTCCCAGCAGTTTGCAGGATGAGGGAGGTGACACTAGCCAGGCGTGGCTCAGACAACCCCTTGCTCACAAAGCTACTTTAACATCCTGTCTCTACTGAGAATCGCAGTGATCCAACAGTAGCCTGTGACTCTGTCACCACAGGCCAACTGTCTCTAACAAAGAAGCCTCACACACTACACGCAGGAGCCGACCCTGACGGGAACATCTGTGAACGCCACTGTACAGAAAACTGGCTCTTTTCTTTTTTTCCCTTTTCTTTTCTCTTCCTTTTTTATTTTCCAGACAATAAACTTGGTGACTGCTTGGTAAGGAAAGGAGCTTCCTCCTCCTCCTCCTCCTCCTCCTCCTCCTCCTCCTCCTCCTCCTCCTCCTCCTCCTCCTCCTCCTTCTCCTCCTCCTCCTCCCCCCACCTTCTGTTTGCGTATCCACCGGCCCCAGTCAACTGCATCTGCCACCCACCAATCCAGTGTAGGCCCAGAAACACAGGGGAGGGTCTTCTCTGACTTCATAGCTTGAGTTCAGCTAAAGAATACAGACTTTAAAAAGATAAGAAAAACATATTAACAAAAAGAAGCTAATTCTGAGAATACTGTAGAACTTCATTTATATCTACTGAGTGAAATATCCAGATAAAACAAGTTAAAAAAAAAAAAAGGCAATATACTCTCAAGAGGAAAAACCCTGCAAATTATGTTTCTCTGAAGAATATCTACAATGTAAGCTAATATTTCATAATAAAATCTCATTTGATATTTTAGGCCAAGACAGACTTTTCTGTTATGTTTGCTTTACCTCAGATTAATCACTCAGTTTAACATAAAATAACTCGAGGCACAAGAGGCAGGCGACTGAGGATCTGAGGAGGCTGCCCCAGGCCTGCTGAGTGAGAAGGGGAATTCAAGTGTGTACTACAGATGCGTGCGCTCTAGTCGCTCCACCACAGCAGTCGCTCACAAGACATTCTTTATGAGATCAACTCATTTAAAGACAATATATGCTGGCTTAGAAAAAACAAACATTAGAATTATTTCATGGTTGTGTGATAACACATTTCTCTATAATAAATAGATTCTTGGCTCTATAACTAGGAAGAAAAAAATCTTTTCATTATTGCCTGTTAGTGCATATGGCAAAATTAAATTTATTATCATTGAAGAAAATAAAGGATGACTCATTTCTTCTCAGACACCCAGCTCTTGAACCACGTTCCCTTAAAGCCATGTGGAGCCCCCTGGAGAGCTGTGACAGGCAGGACAGGGGCGCCTGCTCAGGAACGAGGGGCTGCGCGCAGAGGTTCGGAGGGTTATAATATAGACAATTATGGCTCAAAAAATTTACTGAAGCTCTAGCTGTAGCTAATTCATATTGATTTTCACAGCCTGGAAAAAACAAATAGACTATGTGAATTTTAAGTACTTTTAAATTTTGAATATTAACATAGATATTAGTTCAGAGTATTACCAAATAACTACAATGTATACAAATGAACTTTTTTTTTTTGGTTTTTCGAGACAGGGTTTCTCTGTGTAGTCCTGGCTGTCCTGGAACTCACTCTGTAGACCAGGCTGGCCTCAAACCTAGAAATCCACCTGCCTCTGCCTCCCAAGTGCTGGAATTAAAGGCGTGCACTACCACTGCCCGGCATAACTGAACTTTTAAAGAAGTATCTGCTACTGGCAGATATAAAATTAATAGAAAACAAGGCTTTTTTTTTAAAGATTTATTTTATTTTTATAAGTATACTGTAGCTGTCTTCAGACACACCAGAAGAGGGCATGGGATCCTATTACAGATGTTTGTTAACCACCATGTGGTTGCTGGGAATTGAACTCAGGACCTCTGGAAGAGCAGTCAGTGCTCTTAACCACTGAGCCATCTCTCCAGCCCAGAAAACACATTTTAAAATATTCTTTAAATCAAAGTCAGTGCAGACAGAATGTTTAGTTTTGCATTTACAGGCTGGCACTAGAGTACTTGTGAGCCGACTTCTGTGCACAGCAGCGTTGCGTACCATGCTGTATTTGTGTTTCCACCCATGTGCCTATGTCACACAGCACGCTCGTCCTTTATGTGTTACCCCGTTTACCCCCACACCATCTGACAGGTAGACATTACTATTACTAGACTGCAAATGAAAGAGCCCTAGAGCTAGGAAAGCAGAGCACAAGCTGAATCCAGTCTGTGCTCTTTTCCTATGCCCCGGAGTCAAGGCAGGTGGATAATAGCTGCTAACTAACACCAACGAACACTACAGGCGGCTGTGGTAGTGAGGGCCACAAGCACACAGGTCCTGCCCGCCATCCTCCTGCCAGTGGGTTTGCTCCCTTCCAGCCAATGGGCCTGGTCATTGCATCTGCTTAGAGAAGTTAAGCACCTTGTGACATAAGACAATTTGTAGATTAACTACAATTTCATTGTAAATCCATCAAAAGTTTCATTATCCTGCCATTGTATGACCTCATCAATTTCTAGAAAAGCTGAACCACTGGTTCAGCAATAGTCTCTATGGAAGGAATATTGACTTGATCAATCAAACAAGAAAAAAATTAATTTTATAAAAATTTGCCAAATATTCATTGACCACAGCCACATTTGATATATTGTGTAAATGGCTGATTCTTGGTGCTCAGCTGGTTGCGGGAAGATGCTTGCATTAACTTCTGCTCGGACGACTAATTCCTACCACACCTATGAAGCATCACGGTTAAGGGACGCACTGAAGTATCAGGGTAAAGGTTCTATGTGGACATAGTATACTTCCCATGCCACGATGCCTTTTTATGGCTATTTATAGATAACTGCACTTTAAAAAAATCTATGTACTAGGAATGCACGAACAGTCAGAAAATCAACCTGGTCTCAATGATTATGAAGAAACTAGCAATCTTACCACTAGGTGAATATTCAAAAGAAATAAAAACAGAATCAGATAGAGGGCTAATATCCAATATATACAAAGAACTCAAGAAGTTAGACCCCAGAAAACCAAATAACCCTATTAAAAATGGGGTACAGAGTTAAAGAATTCTCACCTGAAGAACTTCGGATGGCGGAGAAGCATCTTAAAAAATGCTCAACTTCATTAGTCATCAGGGAAATGCAAATCAAAACAACCCTGAGATTTCACCTTACACCAGTCAGAATGGCTAAGGTTAAAAATTCAGGAGATAGCAGGTGTTGGAGAGGGTGTGGAGAAAGAGGAACACTCCTCCACTGCTAGTGGGGTTACAAATTGGTACAACCACTCTGGAAATCAGTCTGGCGGTTCCTCAGAAAACTGGGCACCTCACTTCCAGAAGATCCTGCTATACCACTCCTGGGCATATACCCAGAGGATTCCCCAGCATGTAATAAGGATATATGCTCCACTATGTTCATAGCAACCCTATTTATAATATCTAGAAGCTGGAAAGAACCCAGGTATCCCTCAACAGAAGAATGGATTTCCAAAAATGTGGTATATTTACACAATGGAGTACTATTCAGCCATTAGAAACAATGAATTCATGAAATTCTTAGGCAAATGGATGGAGCTGGAGAACATCATACTAAGTGAGGTAACCCAGTCTCAAAAGATCAATGGTATGCACTCACTAATAAATGGATATTAGCCTGGAAAACTGGAATACCCAAAACCTAATCCACACATCAAATGAGGTACAAGAAGAACGGAGGAGTGGCCCCTGGTTCTGGAAAGACTCAGTGAAGCAGTATAAGGCAAAACCAGAACAGGGAAGTGGGAAGGGGTGGGTGGGAGAACAGGGGCAGGGAAGGGGGCTTATGTGACTTTCGTGGAGTGGGGGGCCAGAAAAGGGGAAATCATTTGAAATGTAAATAAAAAATGTCGAATAAAAAAAATAAAAAAATTAAAAAAAAAACCAGAATATAGAAGAAATATGGAGTCTTATGTTTCCTGCAGCACTATTCACAACAACCAGAGCATGGGGCGGATCGCAGTGTCTACCAGCGGATGAGTGGATGAAGAAAATGAGGCATATATACACATATATACATATATACACAACAGAATCCTATTCAGTTGTCAGAAAGGATGAAATCCTAAACCACCCAAGACAGATTTCATTGCTATACAATGTAGAAACATCACATCTTACCACAGAAATATATACAAGTATTGTTTCAACTAATAGTAAAATAAAAATAAAAGTCACCATGACATACTAAAACAGACGTTTCTTTTGAGGAGTGCGCCCTCTCAGTTTTCTGGTCTCTTTCTAGATGTGATCATTATTATTCTTGCTGTCCTGGTACTTGCCTCAACTTTCTTGATGTTGGAAAACCAGATCATCGTATTAAGAGACTATGTTGGAATGGCAAGATGGATCAATGGTTAAAGCACTGCTGATAAGCCTGCTGATCTAAGTTCAACTCCTAGAACTTGTATGGTAGCAGAGAACCAACTCCTGTATGGTGTCCTCCAACTTTCACATGCACACCGCAGCATGCATACACATGTATACAGACACAGATGTACTCACATACATACACGTAAGAATCTGGTAAGATGTCACTAAGGATTCGTGATACCTTTATAAGGGCTAAAGTAAACTCTCCAACTCCTTGAGGAATGTGCCGAATATCATTCTAAAGCTTTACATCTAGGACTACGCTAATGCTCTGCGTTCTAAAGAGAGCATTCTGGTAAGATGATGGCAGGCTTCAGTGCAGGGGCTTTTCAGGCACTGTCTTTAAAATTCAATAGACATTTTTCCAAATGTGTTCATTAGTAAACAACCCCCTTTACTTTAGGTTATTTTGAAGTGTTTCTTATAAATCTTGGTCCTGGGATAGGATGCACTGCAGATTCAGAGAGAACACTTGGCAGTGGCAACACAGCTGCACAGCAGAGTCTTACCGTCTACACAGGTGACCCTGCCTTTACTGCACAGCAACACAGCTGCACAGCAGAGTCTTACCATCTACACAGGTGACCCTGCCTTTACTGCACAGCAACACAGCTGCACAGCAGAGTCTTAGCGTCTACACAGGTGACCCCGCCTCTGCAGCACAGCAACACAGCTGCACGGCAACACAGCTACACAGCAACACAGCTACACAGCAGAGTCTTACTGTCTACACAGGTGACCCAGGCTTTACTGCACGGCAACACAGCTGCACAGCAGAGTCTTACCATCTACACAGGTGACCCCGCCTCTGCTGCACGGCAACACAGCTGCACAGCAACACAGCTGCACAGCAGAGTCTTACCATCTACACAGGTGACCCCGCCTCTGCAGCACGGCAACACAGCTGCACAGCAGAGTCTTACCGTCTACACAGGTGACCCCGCCTCTGCTGCACGGCAACACAGCTGCACGGCAACACAGCTGCATGACAACACAGCTACACAGCAGAGTCTTACCGTCTACACAGGTGACCCAGGCTTTACTGCATGGCAACACAGCTACACAGCAGAGTCTTACCATCTGCACAGGTGACCCCGCCTCTGCTGCACGGCAACACAGCTGCACAGCAGAGTCTTACCATCTACACAGGTGACCCTGCCTTTACTGCACAGCAACACAGCTGCACAGCAGAGTCTTAGCGTCTACACAGGTGACCCCGCCTCTGCTGCACGGCAACACAGCTGCACAGCAGAGTCTTACCATCTACACAGGTGACCCCGCCTCTGCTGCACGGCAACATAGCTACACAGCAGAGTCTTACTGTCTACACAGGTGACCCTGGCTTTACTGCACAGCAACACAGCTGCACAGCAGAGTCTTACCATCTACACAGGTGACCCCGCCTCTGCTGCATGGCAACACAGCTACACAGCAGAGTCTTACCATCTACACAGGTGACCCTGGCTTTCCCACAGTATCCGGTTGCTCATCTAGGTCCATGCACAACCTAGGTGATAATTCACTTAGATTTAGGTTACTTTCATTCAAAGCCAACTTTTACAAACAAAGCATCATCTGCACTTTAAATGGTGGATGAAATTCCACCCCTATTTTTGGGAAAGAGGAGCAAGCAAGAGTATTGAACTGGGCAAAAGAGTTGACCATGTACTCAAGCTATAGTAGCCTGTGCAAGAAAGATCTGTTGAAAGGCAAAGAAAAAACACAAACAAAAAAACCTAAAAAAAAATATTGGATTTTTTATACTATTTTTGGTTTGGATGCTCATATTTAAATACCTGAAAGGAAACTAATTTTTTAATATATAACTGTCCTTCTCACAAATCTTATAGGTCAGTGATATCAGCTTATTCCAGACTATAGATATAAAAATATATTTTTTATAAATATAAAAACTATGAGGTATGGGACAACTCTGTATGAACTGTTGGTCAAGAGGTCCTGGGCCCCAAACAATATAGGACCTTACCACTCCTCTTGATTTCCCACTAGAACTAGATGGTGATACATTATTACTTAAGACATCGTATGTCTTCATTATAAGTACTGATAAATCAATACAGAACTGAATTGTTAGCATCCTCCCTGTTGTCTTTCACAGAGCTGCAAGTACTGTGCAGGAACTGAGGGAGCAAAGACATCAAGAGTCTGACTACTTCACTACTAACTTTGTATACTTCCTAACAACTTCAACACTTCCAGCAAGATGCGTCCACTTGTGCAACAGCAACACAACTCTTATGGACGTAACCAACTGCTCTGAGGTTGGATGTGAGGTCTACAGGTGGGAACCCATGTCTAGCACTGTAAACCTATGACTGAATAAATGACGGGCTCTTAGGAAATGTCTGTTGTTTAGTTAAGTTCAAATAGTGGCAAACTGTCTTCTAAATATTTATTTTTATGCCCATAGACAAAAGGTATCCCCATCCTTAGTTAAAGACGAATCTTTTTGTAGTGACTGGCAGTTGATGCTCAAGATGCAGAGAGTGAGTGGGGGATGAGCGCTCAGCCCTAAACAAGGCACTCACACCACACCCCCTTCAGGCTGTGGAGCGCTTCAGAAGCTGGGAAATAAAGAATGCTAAGAACTGAAAGAAAGGGAGAAAAGTAATAAAATATTGTCTCCTGGGTATGCATAACCATTGTAATCATAAAACCACAGAAATGGGGATTATCTGCACTTTGCCTGCACAAGACTGGCCTTGTTGATAATTAGTCACGGACGGGGAGGGACTCACTGGGCCTACCCCACCCCTCCTTGGCTGTGGACAGATTCTGTGAGAAAGTCGTCACTCACTGTCTTCAGTTACGAACCAACTGATGGCATCAAGCTCCAACTGATAGTTCCAAACCCACGGCTGCACAGATGACCCTAGTTAATCTCAGTGGGTCACAAAGCACAAATGGCGCGAATGTGGGAAAGGGGTCTGGAGCAAGGATGGAGAACTGACAGGCACAAGAGGGTAGCAAGGAGGGTTGGGGAAGTAATCAGAAAGCATTCTATCATGTAAGAAGTTGTCAAAGATCAAATTTATTTAATTAAAAAGAGAGAACATTTTTAGGAGCTTCAAGGACAGTAATTTGGTCCAAGAAGAATGTGGCTTAAGAAGTGGTGAGTCAGTAGGTTGGTACAGCTGGTGGAGCAGCCCCTGAGATCGGCACCCAGCCTGTGCTAACACAGGATCAGCACCCAGCCTGTGCTAACACAGGACGGGCACCCAGAGCCTGTGGTAACACAGGATTGGTACCCAGAGCCTGCACTAACACAGGATCAGCACCCAGAGCCTGCACTAACACAGGACCGGCACCCAGACTGTGCTAACACAGGATCGGCACCCAGAGCCTGCGCTAACACAGGATCAGCACCCAGAGCCTGCACTAACACAGGATCGGCACCCAGACTGTGCTAACACAGGACCGGCACCCAGAGCCTGTGGTAACACAGGATTGGTACCCAGAGCCTGCACTAACACACTGTCAGAGCCTGACACTAACACAGGATCAATACCGAGAACTTGTGCTAACACAGAACCAATACAAGCTGCATTTTGACAAAAACTTGTTAAATATTTAGCCTACATAGCTACCTCAGGACAAGAACCGGCTGTTCAAATGTGGGTATAAAATCAGGGACTGTGAAGATGACTTAAAAATCTTAGAATTATTCCCAAGTTTGTGAATAAAATGACTTGACCTTAGGCAAATTTCCAATCATGTAGCTCAATGACATCAGTTTCTTTTATGAAAATTTTATAACCTGAGTTAAGAAGTCTAGCACTAGAAGTTTGGACTCAGATCCTATGGAGTCAATGTGAATTTACCAGGCATTTTTCAAAAATATTAGTGTTTTCCCTGATTTGATCAAGATTGATGTCTGGTAACTAGCACTTACACACTTGTATTATTTAAACTTAGTTACATTGGGTTTAAGACTGTTTTTCGAGCAGAATCCCTTCAAAATCAGTGCTTTAAAAATACCTACTATTATAACTACGGCATACACAATAAATCATGGATGGCAAATAAAATAAACTCACTTTATGTAGAGGCGAAGATATTGAAAATCTGATCCACTTTGGTGTCAGCAGCCCACAGCTTTATCTGTCTGTCTTAACTGTTCAGGAAGGAGGAGCCTACTGAGGCAAACAGCACTCACTGTGCTCAGTCAAAACTCCTGCAGCATCTTTCCACCAATATCCAGATTCCTAGAGGAATCAAAGTGCTGTCTCACTCCGAGTGACCAAGATCTAAGACTGACGACCTCTTCCTGCCCCTGTCACCTTCATACTCTGTGACATTTCATGACACAAAGTGCCACTACCCTAGCGATGCGCTCAGCCTGGCAGCTGCCCAACTCACAGAGCAGCTGCTGCGCCTTAGCAGTGGCCGTGGGGAGGCAGCCGCAGGCCCAGGACACTTCTACGAGGGTGCCGTGTGATAACTGCTAGGACGGGCAAAGGAGGGAGTGACTATACACAGCTTTACAAGGAGCACATTACACTCCTAACCGTGTCACATCATGGAATTTACACTGCTTTTCAAATCTGTGATTTAGATCCCCTAACATCTAGGCAAATGAGAAAAATATCACCACTTACATAATATTTCCAATTTGAAGTTAAATAATGAAGTATCCTAAAGATTTGGGTCCAGCACTTCAATAACTAAGATGATAACTTTGTACTATTAAAACATTTTAAAATAACAAAAAATTACACCAAGTCAGAACTTGACTGGAAGTGGATAGCAATTTGATAAGAACGAGCATTTGGGGGAAAGGGTGTTTAATGCATTTACTAAGGATTAAAGTCAAATAGAATTGAGAGGTAGAACTGATATTCATACTTGCTATACAGATAAGCTGTGCCTATCACACTGCCTTTTAAATAACAATATCTATGCTTCCATTACTTTAGACAGACTTGTCTGCAATGGCCAGCAGTAACTGCAGAGACTCATAACTAGTCAGTGCTAAGGATGAGGGGTTGCTGCATCACAGCCAGAAGAGTCATCTGTATCATCTCTTCAGAAGCTGGGGGAACACTGGAGGACGGCACCGAAAGACTGCAAGCAGGAGGAGCAGGCTGAGTGGTGTGGACCAGGCATATGATCAGGGCCTTGCACGCTAGAACACAGGACAGCTATGTTACCCGCACACGCCTGCAGCAGCTGACATCATGTCGTGAATGGGTAAGGACTCATGAAGCCTTACCCCTTTGTAGAGATTTATACATAGGTAATGGCTCATAAGGAGGAGACACATATTCTTCAGTCCTATAAACCACTGCTAAGTTGCCCGTACTCCAGTAAAGTATCCTAAAAAACCTAGTGTGGAACTCACTGAGATAGACATGTCACACATACACACACACTACATACAGACATACACACACACACACAGGCACACCATATACCCCGCCACCTCCCCCTCCAACACACACCCCACACCCATACACATACACACCACACCACACACACACACACACACACACACACACACAGGCACACCATATACCCCGCCACCTCCCCCCCAACACACACCCCACACACAAACACACACACACAAACACACACACACAAACACACACACAGGCACACCATATACCCTGCCACCTCCCCCCAACACACACCCCACGCCCATACACATACACACCACACCACACACACAAACACACACACACACACACATGATACACACCACACCCATACACATACACACCACACCACACACACAAACACACACACACACCATACACACCACACACATACACATACATACACACCACACACACACACCACACTCGCGCACACCAAACACATACCCATACTCGCCACATACATGTACACACACACCAGCAAGGGGCTAGCTGGAACGAGGAAGGAAGTAATTGTGAGTAGGAGCAAGTGGGGATGAAGGAGGGTAATGACAGGTGAGCGTAGCTGAAGTACATTATGTTCAGGTATAACACCTCGTAATGAAGTCCTGGGTTATACGTAATGAACGTATGCCAATAACAATTTTAAATAATAATACCAAGTTAGAATGATCTGCACAGGAAGTGACTTTATATCCAAAGAGGCCAGGTCAGTAACAGGACACTGGCAAGAGTGGAACTGAGGGCAGGACCCCGCCCCACCCCCACCGCAAGGCTCCACTCTGTAGCTGTTGGTGGCTAAGAAGAGAGCCAGCTGTCTTCAGCAGTGTGGCCCATGGCGGGCTGCCTGTGCTCCAGCAGATGCACCCTACACCCATTTGGGTACAAACAGCACTAACTGGGCTCAGTGTGTTATTTTAAGGGGTTGGGGTGGTTGGAAAGAAGACATATGGAAGAGGGTATACAGGAAAAGCTAGAGACAGTGAGCAGGGGTGTGGCTACTATATAAATGCACTGTATTCACATATGAAAATAACCGAGACTTAATACTATCGTACTATACTAATATACTATACTAATGCGCTGTCTAAAACTCCTGAAAAAGAGAAAAAAGAAACTGCCTTGGAAAAGGCCCAAGTATACACCCATCAGCTTTGATAAACAAGAGAGACAGCAGTTTGAATCTGTGGGGACAGACGAGCTATTTAGTATAATCATATTGGAAAAAACAGTTTATTCCTGGGCGTGGGGAGCCTGAGTCCCTCCTCATCGAGCACATGTGAAAACACCTGCACAGAAGGCATTTCCTTCTGGATGACGACTGTACCCTCAAACCAGGCAGTGGTGGTGCTGTCCTATTGGCTCCTGTTCCATCACTGTGACTAAAATACCTGACAGAATTAACTTAACAAGGAAGGGGGCATTTTAACTCAGTTTTGGAGAATTACTCCATCGCTGTAGGGAAGGCATGGCTGGGTGACCAGCTCCTGACATCACAGCACAACCTAGGCAGGGAGGCACTGGGCCGGGGGTCAGGATATGCCCATCCCCCAGCGACCTGCTCTTGCCTTCTGGAACCTGTAGGCTGGCGTCCCACAGCCTACCCAAGTGCGGCTGCCAGCTGGGAGCACTCACTTATCACACAACCCTATAAGAAACAAAGTGCAGGGTATGAAATATCACTGAACTGTATAGTGTGTGTGTGTGTGTGTGTGTGTACATACACCTGTGTGCACCTGTGTGCGAGTTATGAATGCACCTGTGTGTGCAGATGCACACTCGAAGGTTCGAGGAGGAGGAGCGATGTCCTCTATCACCCCTTCCCCTTATTTATGTCTAAGAAAGGATCTCTCGTGGAGCCTGGAGCGCACCATGCTGGCTCCTAGGATCTGACTCTATCCTCGTGTCCTCATGCTGAGGCTACAGGCACCTGCAGCCATGCCCAGCTTTCTACACGGATGCTGGGGATTTAACCTCACATCCTCATGCTTATAGAACAAGCACTCTTTCCACTGAGCTACGTCCCCAGGAGCAAACTGCATACCTTTACATTCCAAGTCCCCATTATACGTACTCTGCCCCAATGAGAACAGTAAATATCTGATACGTTATGGAAACTAAGAAAGGTCAGGTGTTGCATAGATACATCGACATAAACTGGGATGACCCCAAAGTAGAAAAGGGTTTTCCAGACAGACACAGGGTACTGCCACACTGTAAACCACCCTGAAGCTCAGTGGCTGGAAACACTGGTGGTCACTTAGTTTTCTCTCCTCTGAGTCTCTTGCTTACTTACTCGAGTGATGTGATTTAGACTTTAAAGATATCTCATCCACACAAAAGACAAGTTTATCACTGGCTGTTTGCTGCTGACCACATGGACCTTTCTGTGTAGACTCTTCATTGATGGGGGATATATTCCAAAGCACTGTAAGAGGTAGGTGGATGCTTTAAAACTCACAGTTCCCAACTAGTGTGAGACCCCTGCTGCTGCAGTGTAAGGCTCAAGAACTTTACAGTCTACAGTAAAGGAGAAAAGCAGAGCCTTTGATGGAAAGACTGTCAAAGAGCTTGGGAGCCATGGTTATGGCTGCTTTAGTAATTCACAGAGGAAAAGATGGCTACACTTACCTGCATCAAATTTTAAACTCTCATATGACTCAGCCCCCAAATCTTATATAAAAGACAAAACATGAAATTGTCTGAAAAGAGGAAATGTGTTGGGTATCATGGTGCATAGTATTCACAATAACTAATCACTACAGTTATAAAAGTATAACCAGAGGCTGGCTCATGTCTTCACTTAAAACAGGACTGAACCATGCTGTAGCAGACCGCCCAGCAATGGTAACTCTAGAACTGATTTCAGCTAGCTGCACCAGCAATGGGAAACAGAGCTTCTATTTAAAAGCTCTATTAAGTTTTAATTCTTTGATTTAAGAAAAGTATGAAACTGGAAAAATCTATATGTATTAATTTTACAGGTGGAAACTTAAGACACCCATTACACAACTTTGTGTAAGCTTTGTAGTTCAAAAACCATTTACTAAGGAAGAGTTACCACAGTTCGCTGTCCCCAGTCTTCTGTGGGACAGCACATTTGCAATGCTGTGCTTTGATGGGGGCACTTGTTTTAAAAAAAAATTGGATATTTAATTTATTTGCATTTCAGATGTTATCCCCTTTCCCAGTTTCTCCTCCGGAAACCCCATCCCCTCCCTCCTCCCCCTGCTTCTATGAGGGTGCTCCCTCCCCTCCCCTAACCCCATCCACCCACTCCTGTCTCCCCGCCCTGGCATTTCTCTACACTGGAGCATTAAGCCTTCACAGGACCAAGGGCCTCTCCTCCCATTGATGTTCAACAAGGCCATCCTCTGCTACACGTGGCTGGAGCCATGGGTCCCTCCATGTGTACTCTGTGGTTGGTGGTTTAGTCCCTGGGAGCTCTGGGGGGTCTGGTTGGTTCATTTGTTGTCCTTCCTATGGGGTTGCAACCTCTTCAGCTCCTTCAGTCCTTTCTCTAACTCCTCCTTTGGGGTCCCCATGCTCAGTCCAATGGTTGGCTGCAAGCATTCCCCTCTGTATTTGGCAGGCACTAGCAGACCTCTCCGGATAGAGTCATATCAGGCTCCCCCGTCAGCAAGCACTTCTTGGCATCTGCAATAGTGTTTGCGTTTGTTATCTGTATATGGGATGGCTCCCCAGGTGGAACAGTCTCTTGATGGCCTTTCCTTCAGTCTCTGATCCACCCTTTGTTTCCGTTAGACAGGAGCAATTCTGGGTTAAAAATTTGGAGATGAGTGGGTGGTGTCATCCCTCAACTGGAGGCCTTGGCTAATCTCTGGATATGGTCTCTACAGGCTCTCCATCCCCTTTGTTGGGCATTTCAGCTAATCTCATCCCCTTTGGGTCCTGGGACCCTCTTGCTTTCCTAGGCAGAGAAGCACCAAAAAAAAAAAAAAAAAAAAAAAAAAATTTCAACATCCTTAGTCATCAGGGAAATGCAAATCAAAACTACCCTGAGATTCCACCTCACACTAGTCAGAATGAATGGCTAAGATCAAAAACTCAGGTGACTAAGGTGACTGCAGATGTTGGCAAGGATGTGGAGAAAGAGGAACATCTCCTCCATTGCTAGTGGGATTGAAAACTGGTACAACCACTCTGGAAATCAGACTGGTGGTTCCTCAGGAAATTAGACATAGTACTACCTGAGGACCCAGCTATACCACTCCTGGGCATATACCCAGAAGATGCTGCAATATAGAACAAGGACACATGCTTCACTCTGCTCCTAGCAGCCTTATTTATAATAGCAAGAAGCTGGAAACAACCTTCAACAGAGGAATGGATACAGAAAATGTGGTACATTTACACAATGGAGTACTACTCAGCTACTAACAACGGCTTCATGAAGTTCTTAGGCAAATGGATAGAGCTAGAAACTATCATCCTGAGTGGGGTAACCCAATCACAAAAGAACACACATGGTGTACTGGCTAGTTTTGTGTGTCAACTTGACAGAGGCTGGAGTATCACAGAGAAAGGAGCTTCAGTTGGGGAAGTGCCTCCATGAGATCCTGCTGTGGGGCATTTTCTCAATTAGTGATCAAGTGGGGAGGGCCCCTTGTGGGTGGTTCCACCTTTGGGCTGGTGCTCTTGGGTTCTATAAGAGAGCAGGCTGAGCAAGCCAGGGGAAGCAAGCCAGTAAGAAACATCCCTCCATGGCCTCTGCATCAGCTCCTGCTTCCTGACCTGCTTGAGTTTCAGTCCTGACTTCCTTTGGTGATGAACTGCAACGTAGAAGTGTAAGCTCAATAAACCCTTTCTTCCCCAACTTGCTTCTTGGTCATGATGTTTGAGCAGGAATAGGAACCCTGACTGAGACACATGGTGTGCACTCACTGTTGTGGATAGTAGGAATACCTAAGATACAACTCACAGACCACATGAAGCTCAAGAAGAAGGAAGACCAAAGAGTGGGTGCTTCAGTCCTTCTTAAAAGGGGGAACAAAATTCTCACAAAAGGTAGAGAGTGAGAGGGGCCTGAGAGGAAGAGAGAGGGGGAGGGGGAAGGGGGGGTCAGGTATGGGAGTAGATGGGGATGACAGACAGAGTCAAGAAATCCAGCAGAGGTGTGCAGCAATGGGAGATGGGGACTGGGGATGGCCACCAGCAAGTCCCAGGGGCACGTTCTTTGCAGCGCTGCTCTGCTTGGCCAGGGCTGCTCACCGTCTCCACATTCAGGTCACACATTCACCTCAGTACAACAGCAGTGCAGGCCTCTGCCCCTGCTCCTCCATGAACGTAAGACCTTAGCAACTGTCAAAACAATGACCTAGAAAGATGTGAAATTTAAAAAGTATGAAAGAATGAAAAGATAAGTTAGTCCACACAGACATCCTATACCAATTTAAAGGAAAATAACATTACTGAGCATTTAATACATTTTAACTGTTACAAGTCAATTCAAAATATTAAGTCACTCAGTCCTTTCAATAGCATAAACGTTATACACTAAAAGATCCTTTTCACAGTAAGAATGAAAGATGCTTCTGAGAAATGGTAAAACTAACCCCAAAAGCCTAAAACAATTACAAGGCCCAATTTTGCTTATCTGTTTCCTAAGATTGAAATCTAAAACCCCCCCTTGACCTCATTCAAAGACCAGTTCCTTGATTTACAGTTTTTCTAAGTACACTGTGCATCCATTCTTCCCTTCAGTCCCTAAGACCACTTCCCAAAGCAAACTCACCGAAGCTCAGACCTTGACTATATGATACACTTTCTAATTTGATCTCACTGTTTTCATCCCCAGCACCTGAAATCACGAGCAGATAACCAGACACTGTGATGTGCAGCACAGTCAGCTACATACGTCTACCTGAAGCGTGCGGAACGGGCCGGGCCCAATGCAGAAAATCAAGAGAGACTGGCGTGACCTCTGAAAGGAAAACGTTGACCAGGCCCACTGCACAAGAAGCCTGGCAAGCTCAGAGAACAAATCTGTCAGTTAGAATAACTGTATTTTCACCATTAAAAGGTTAGGTAATTAAAAATATAACCTTTTTTGAGATAATGTCTCATGCATTCCAGGCCGGTTTCAACTTTATTCTATAGCCAGTGATGCCTATGAGCTTCTGCCTTTACCACCTGAGTACCAGAAGGCAGCATACACCAACATATCCTTAAATCCAGGGCTCCGTGCATGCCGCGCAAGCACTACCACACCTGAGTCATGTGCATACGGAGCGAAGACATGGGCAGGGAGTCCCACGGCAAGCTGAGAAGGCACTCGCCACTGGCGGATGCGTGCGTGTGGCCCAGGGTAAGTCAACCACACCCGGGAAGGCCACACATCCGAGGGTGGCACAGACTGGACATGACAAGTCCAACAGCAGGGATGCACACAGGGCAGAAGACTGAGCGGCAGGGAAGGGCGGTGGCAGGTCTGTGCAAAGTGAGGAGAGAGGGCTCAGGATCCAAGCAGACGGAGGGAATCCCAAAGAACTAATAAAAACTTAACATGGCTTTGTTACAGAAAGCTCTAAAATCTAAATTGTTGTGAAAGATATACCCACACACCTCAGGTATAAAATCTGTAAACTAATATTTTCTAGCATGGATTAACTGCTTTACTATGTATTTCACTATAGCTGAATAATTAGTAATGCTGCTATATGGAGTTGTTGTGAAGAATCACAAAGAAACTCACAATTTTATAAGTTCCACATACATTATTTTATACACACACACACATGCACCCATGCACCCACACACTTATTTATTAGAATTACCCTACAGAGGGCAATATGTCCCAGGAGCCACAGGTTGCCAAATAAAAAGTGCCAGGTGTGGGATACTCCCCTCTAGTCATTAGTCAGGCGTGTCTACAGACCCCGAACAAGACAGGCTATTGCAACTACTCTTGGCTGGCAACCAGAACTTGATGGTAAAACCCTAGTACTGAAGATACCACATATTTTGATCATAACGCATGGATAAATCAAGTTGGTACTAACCAGGAAGCACTGACCCTGCTGGCTAGCTTTCACAGAACTGGAAGGTGCTATGAAGGCTACTGGGAAAGTGGGGGTGGGGGTGGGAAGGGGGGGTTGTTGGTCATCAACAGGCTTACCCAACTGTGAACCCTGGGAGCTATAAGCTATAATAATGACCAACATGGCAGGATATGGCTACAGATGAAAGTGTGTATGTGTGTGTGTGCGCACACGCGCGTGCACAAAAGGAGAACTGACCTTTTGAGTGGATTTAAGGCTGACTCCACAGGAGGAAATTCATGGTACTATAAATGTGGCTAAGAATCCATGGTTGAGGGACTCAAGACCTCCTGAGAGTATCATTTTGCTAAATGGGCAGATTATTAAATTGTCCTCTAAATCCATAGCCTTATACTCATAGATCAGTAGCTCTCAGCCTTGTCAGGAGAAATGTCTTTGTGCAGTAGATGATGGTTACTACAGAAACTCACACTGATTAACGTGCAGAAAACAAGAATAATTTTGTTATGAGCCAGGGGTTAGGAACAGGAAGGCCTGCAGCAGAGCAGCTATCTTTGACATGACAGGACCGCTCCTGACTGCCCAGACACTGTGGCCACCTACATAAGATCTGCACAAGACCAAGTCAACCACAATGGCGGTGTGGAAGGGGGAGGAGCTCCTGAGCTGCCATGCACAGCCGAGAAGCTACGGACAACCGATGACGTCCACGTCCGGAGAAGGAGTCAGTTTTCTTTAAGAGCGGCCCTGGGAGGCTACAACAGTCCAGTGCGTAGCTCCACACCATGAGTACACGGCAGCAGCACGGACGGACGGACAGCACGAGTGGATTACAGACAAGGAAAGGAGCAGTGAGTGGCAGAGACCAGTGGAAGGCTGGGGACTGAACTAGGCGGCCAGGCTGGCACGGTGAGAATCCCTCCCTCCCGTAGGAGCCCTGAACTGCTCCTTTAATCTTTCCCTTTGAGACCACTGTGCCAGTGAAGTATAAACGACCCTTGTGTTACTGACCACTGTGAAGAGACACCATGCCCAAGGCCACTTATAAAGGAAGAGATTTAAATAGGGGCCTGCTTGCAGGGTCAGAAGCTTACTCTGACCTTATCTTCACGGCAGGGCAGACAGGCGAGACCCTGAAGTAGTAGCCGGGAGCTCTACATGCCAAAAGGGGCGAAGAGAGGGGGAGGGAGGGAGAGAGGGAGGGGCAAAGAGAGGGGGAGGGAGGAGCAGGGAGGGAGGGAGAGAGGGAGGGGCGAAGAGAGGGGGAGGGAGGAGCGAGGGAGGGAGGGAGAGGCGAAGAGAGGGGGAGGGAGGAGCGAGGGAGGGAGGAGCGAGGGAGGGAGGGAGGGAGGGAGGGAGGGAGGGAGGGAGGGAGGGAGAGGTGGAGAGAGGGGGAGGGAGGAAGGGAGGGAGGAAGGGAGGGAGGAAGGGAGGGAGCGAGGGAGGGAGGGGCAGAGAGAGAGGTGTGGGCACACACTGGACCTGTCATGGGCTTCTGAAACCTCAAAGCCCACACCCAACAACACCTCCTCCAACAGCCACACCTCCTAATCCTTCCCAAACAAATCATCATCTGAGGACTAAGCCTGTAAACACAGGAGCCCATGGGGGTGGGGGGGCAGTTTTACTCAAACCTCCTAGCCTAAGGAGTCTGATTTACTTAACTGCAATAGAATTTAAGGTTCACTCTAAGGTTTAAAATCTTACAGAAAGAGAAATAAGTTCACTAAATTAGAGCTAGGTATTAAACACATCATCCGGCCAAATATGGTGGCCATGCCTCTAATTCCAGCACCCAAAGAGCAGAAGACAGGAGAATTCCAAGTTCAGAGCCTGTCTGGACTTTCCCCTAATCACTAAACAAAGCAAAACATCTCTTCCCACTTGAGAAACAAATCTCCAAAATGCAACATGCTATAGCATCTTCAGGGCTCTCCTCCGAGCAACAGGAGTTTCTTTCTTCCTTTTGTTCTTCTGTAATTTCTAAATTTTCTACAGATAGCTTTTTACAAAGAGAAGAAATAATGACCAGTAAATCATTAATTACAGATCTATAAAATAGATCTTTTTTTATTCACATGGCAAGTTGCTATTGTAAAGGTATCATTTCAGGTTGAAAATTAATAAAAGCCTTCATCTATTAAAAATCAGCTTCATGAATATAGACAAAAAAGAAAATCAATAACCTGGTACTTTTGTACTTTATAAAAGGTGGCACTGGAGCCCTTAAATTACAGTCCTGGAGGCACAAGCCTGTAAATTCAAGGCCTATCTGGGCAACTTAGTGAGATCTTAGCTCAAATAAAACATACAAAAGGGCCTGGGGTGTGGCTTGGCCCTGCAGTGCCCGCCTAGCACGCACAGGCAGCTTGTGATGCGTCTGAATCAATCAGACGCACACCTGCTTTATTTTAAATTTAAGCACAAGATAAAATTTTAGCCAACAATCTATAAAGGGATCATGTTCAGAGAAACTTGTGAGAATTTTTTCTTTCTTAAAAAAGAAAGAGACATTTCCTTTTCTGCATGTGGTACTGTCAGTTCTGAATATGATGCCTAATTTTTATTTTACTTGTGTAGGTGTTTTGACTGTATGTCTGTCTTACAAAAAGGTTCATTCCTTTGAGATGTCCCCAAGAGACTCCAAGTGGACTTGATCCTTTTTTAAAAATCAAGCCATTCAAAAACACCTCATTCCAAAATAGACCATTTTCAGTCATTTTCCTATCACAGACAGAAACCATTTTATTCTATAGACTGAGATGAACCTGTCTGGCAGATAAAGACAGGCTATAGAAAGAAAGCTGTTTCTCGTAAGCGCACTTCCCTCTCTGTCTTCTAGTCTTCAAAGATGGCATCATCACTGACCTGCACCCTTCACTGATGGAGGGAAAGCAAGGGCAGTTTTACATTGGAGGTAGGGATGTGGCATATTCTGCAGGAGAATGACATTATACAGTTCTCATGTGATGACAGAAATGCTTTTCCTGAGAGTATTCTGTGGATGGGAGCTGCATCCTCAAAGGACTGAAGTTTCACATGACAGGATAACCGGCAGAGACAACACAGCACCAGAGGTGGAGATGTCAGTGTCCTCCTAGCTGCTTGCTGGAATCTCCATCAGACTGTGGGTCTTATACAAAGTTTCAAGCTCCCATAGCCAAACTGTGTATACTTCTCCTGCGGACTGCCTAGTTCTACAAGTAAGTCATCTATTCCTAGATGGTGCTGGGGATAAGAAGAAGCATGGTCAGCAGCATTTACAGTTTGGCAAATTTGACCAATCTGTGCTACGTAAAAGCATCCAAGAACAGGATGGAAACAGAAATATTGGTGATTTTGTGAAAACTCACAATCTCTTAAGGTAAAAGAATTAAGCCAGTGAAAGCCCATGATGATAGCAGTTTAAAAGAGATAGCGTTTGGTAGTGAGAGAATTAATTAAGCATTCTTGAGAAGCCATGCAGCTGAAGTCAGCACACTGACTAACTGAGCAGCTGTCAGTGCAATGTGGGCTCCTGTGCTAATCCTGTTCTGACTCAGAGCAGAGCCTGAGAACCTGTCAGAAAGGTGCTCTCACAGTGGAGACAGCGCGCAGCAGCTGCAGGGCTCAGCCCCCACTCCAGTCAGGAGCACTCTGGGACCAGAGATATGCATAGTTCTTGTCACCACCGTAGAGGGCAGTGTGTCTCCAGTTCCCCTAGTGTGAAGCTGTCACAGACAAGATGTCTTCTGGGTTGTCTTCTGGATCTGAATGAAGTCTGCTCTTACAGTTCTATACAGGCATAGTTTAGGTCACAGAGACAGAATACAGCTAGCTGCTATGTAACTGATTGCCTCAGTCTAAGAAGTTAATAATAAACAGGCATTGCATGACTTATATGAACTGAATCAAAAGTGACTATTCAAATTTCTTCTAGGAAAGATGAGAAACAGAGTAGAAAATGAGACAGAAAAGCCGCATTTATATGCATTTTGAGAGAGATTAAGAGGTAGAAATAAAGACCACTCATTACACACTTTATATATGTATCACATTATAACTCACAAACTTGTGCAATTAACAACAAAAAGACAAAGACCACAGGCTTAGAGAAGCACAATGGAAATGCACTAATTATTAATGCATTAAATTCACTTTTAATCCGAGGGTGGATATTTATCTGCACAGTAGTCCAGTTCTGTGCAGAATCCCCTGAGCCACATGACTGCTTGCTTTCTCTACCTTCCCGTGTGTATTTGGAGGGAGACAGGACACTATGGTGTGCTGTGGGTTCCTCCTATGAGCAGACACAGCTCCAGCACACAGGGGCTCCTGCCCCGTAAGAGCAGATGCTCTGCTCCGTCACAAGCAGCTCTGCCCCGCAGAATGCCACGGTGACTCTGCTGCCTCACCTGCATCGCTGTGGATGGTATGCTGGTGAATCTCATGCATCAACCTGGCTAGCTATGGTACCTGGCTATTCAAACACAGGTCTAGGCATTACTGTAAATGTACCCTGTAGAGTGTAACATCTACAGTTCTCTCAGTCTTATGGTAGCCTGTAAGACTAAGGGAAATTGCAGTTTCCTGCAAAAAGAAGAAATTCTGTCTCAAAACTTCAGTATCCACTCTTGCCTACATTTTCAGCCTGCTATCGTGTCCTACTTAATTCAGACTCGCCAGCCCCAACAATGGTGTGAGCCAATTCCTTAAAATAGGCCAGCCACAGCTGCAGTCAGGGTTCCTACTGCCTCTGTTTCTCCAAGAGCACGCAGGTCCAGATGGTAACACCACCGTTTCCGAGTGGAAACCTCAAACCTCCCCTCTAAGCTGTGCACCTGCCAAGACTGGACTTGGAACCAACCGAGGCAGTTCACAGGACTGAGGGCACGGCGATGCCCTGATGTCCTGGGCAGTGAGGCGATGGAGGAAGACTGGAGGAAGACTGGTGGAGACTGGTGGAGACTGGTGGAAAAGTTCTTCTCCGCCCTCCTGTGTGGCTCACTCCCAGGCTGGAGACTGGGACATAAGAAGGCCCGCCCTTCCATTTTTTTTCCCTTGCAATTTCCTGTGCTACATTTAATTCAAATCCTAATTAAAGTACAACTTGCCCATGTTTATACTTTTCTTTCTTGAAAATATAATAGAAGATACATAGCAAATCCTTTTTTACATCAAGCCGTAGACCCTTAGAGAAAGGGTCCTCTGCTTAAATATTCCAAGTTGCTAGAAATTATTCCTGTTTAATAAGAAAGAGGGCAAAGCAGATGGTGAGGTTGCTAATTTAAACACAAATGCAGTAAAGTCACACAAAATTTCAAAGGACTAAGTAAGTCCTTCAATGAAAAGACATGGACTGGCGGGCGGACAGACAACGCCCAACGACATTCTGCTTGTCAGAGCCACATTTTAAACAATGTAAGCTGCAGAAATTCATCATGGAAACACTAAATCAAACGAGTGAAACCCTGCTAATCAGACGTAGATCTTAAGGCAGGAAGTGCCAGCAGATACAATGCACAACTCACAAGGACAATTCTATTGGGAAGGTATTCCATTACGCACCTAAGGAATTTCTCTTGATAAAAAGAACTACCTAGCGAGGCGTGGAGAAAGAGGCACACTCCTCCATTGCTGGTACAACCACTCTGGAAATCAACCTGGAGAAAATTGGAAATGATTCTACCTAAAAACTCCCAGGCCCTACCATCTCACAAGGAAAGATGCTCCACTATGTTCACAGCAGCCTTATTCGTAACAGCCAGAAACTGGAAACAACCCAGATCTGAAGAATGAATACAGAAAATGTGGTACATTTACACAATGGAATACTATTCAGTTATTAAAAGCAAGAACATCATAAATTTTGCAGGCAAATGGATGGAACTAGAAAATATCATCCTGAGTGAGGTAACTCTGACCCAAAAGAACATACATGGTACATGCTCACTGATAAGTGGATATTAGCCAAAAAATACAGAATGCTCAAGATGCAATCCACAGACCTTAAGAAGTTTAACAAAAAGGAAGGCCCAAGTGAGGATGCTTTAATCCCACTAGAATCAGAAGAGGGAATAATCCTGGATGGGAGGCAGAAGGGGGGAGGGAACTGGATGGGGGAGGGGAGGGGGAAAGTGGAGCAGGATCAGGTATGGGGTTGGGGAGGAGACAGAAGAGAAGCCCAGAGGGCCAGGAGGAGGAAGAGAAATGTGCAGTTGTGGGTCTGGGGTGGGGGCAGGGAATCTCTAGAGAGTCCCAGAGACCTGGGGTGTGAGAGACTCCCAGCACTCAATGGGGATGACTTTAGCTGAAATACCAACAGGGGGAGATGGAACCTGAAGAGACCGCCTCCAGTAGATAGACAGGGGCCTGAGGGGATGGATGGGGTCACCAACCTACCTTCAAAACTTTGACCCAGAATTGGAAGGGCAGAAAGGCACAGGGTAGACATGGAGGCGACTGAAGGAAAGGCCACCCAGTGACGGCACCAAACCCTGACACTGTTACTGATGCCACGTTGTGCTCGCAGACAGGAACCTGGCATGGCTGTCCTCTGAGAGGCTCTACCAGCAGCTGACTGAGACAGCTGCAGAGACCCACAGCCAACCATTGACCTGAGGTCAGGAATCCCTGTGGAAGAGTTAGGGGAAGGACTGAAGGAGCTGAAGGGAGGACGACCCCGCAGGAAGGACAACAGTGTCAACTCACGGGACTCCTCCGAGCTCCCAGGGACTAAGCCACCAGCCAAAGCATACACATGGGCTGGCCCCTGCACATATGTAGTAGAGGACTGCCTTGTCAGGCCTCAGTGGGAGAGGGTGCTATACAGACTTGATGCCCCAGGGAAGGAGGAGGAGTGAAGAACTCTTGGAGGGGGGTCAAAATTGAGGGCCAGGTTGGAATGTAAATAAATAAAACAATTTAAAAATACAAAAAAATCAAAAATTAAATCATTAAAAAAGTATTACTCCAAAACATATATGTTACTTTATGAACACTTTATGAAGCTATATATATATATAGCTTTATTCTGTATGTATAGTTAATATTCAGTGGGGTAAGAAGACAGTCTTAGATGTTGCTGGCCATTTTTAGAATGTTTCTGAAAATTAAGAGTGTGTGTGGGGGGAGGGGGAAGCGGGCCGCATGAGAACTCTGGCAGGCGGAGCCCACACAGCGCAGAGGGGGACTAGGCTAGGTCCACGCACCGCACCGCACTGGGGTAGCACGGTGAGTGCCCGAATACCTGTGGAGCCAGGCTGCCTGGCTAGCGGGGAGGTCTTTGCCCAGAAGGCGGCCGGCCGTCTGCACAGCCTCCCTCCCTCCCGGGTAACTGTTGAGGAAGCTTGGCTGAGAAGAGGCTGGGTCCTTCCCTGGTGGCTGGAACCGCTGAGGCCTGCTCCACGCTCTCACACGGCGGGTTTTGATAGGAAGAGACAGCTCATAGTGTCAATGCTTTATTATAGAAAAGTAGGAACAGAAAAGGAGAGAAGTAAAGAGAAAAGGAGAAGATAGAGGGATGAGAGCTGGTCATAACCACGTGGAAAGAGGAGAAAGAATGGGGGGAGAGAGAGGGGGGAGGGGACAAGAGAGGGCAGAGAGAGGCAAGAGAGGGGTAAGAGAGGGGCAAGAGAGAGCAGAGGGCAGCGAGAGCAAGAGCGGACAGGGAGAAGCCTCCTTTTATGTGGGCTGGGTTACCCGGCTGGAGGAGGGTGGTAAGCTGGCTGTGTTCAGGTGACTGTAGGGGTGGAGTGCAGCCAGAACACTAGGGGCCTGGGGCGTGGCCACATGTGACTGATGGCCACAGGATTATGGAGTTGAGGAGTCAGCAGTATGCTCACGGTTCTGTCCCTTGTAGAATGTTCTACTGGGTCTCTGGAGTAAGCCTTGCTCAGCCAGGCTACACTGCCTGCCTTGCACGGTCCCACATAAGAGTAGCTTTTTATGAGCCTGGCAGGCTCAGTGGTGCACACATAACTGAAGACATTTCTCCCTCTCACAGAAACACCCAGAGTTCAGCACTAAGGAGAACCGTCCCATGAGCACCTGATCCTGCCAGGACTGACTGTTGACAAAACCAGAGGTTGGCTGGAAGCTCTGTGCATCTGTCTGCAGGCCTGTGCAGATTCACTGCAGCTGATGTGAGTTCATGAGCACATGGCTGCATCCAATTTAAAGGCTAGTGGCTCTCAGCCTTCCCTGGCTCTGGCTCTTCCGTGTTCCCGGGCCATAGAGGAGGTAGTGTAAACTCGTCAACTAAAATCACGTACTGTTGAATCATTAACTGTCACTTGTCCTCAGCATCTTGGCCAGCTATGAGTCTGAATTCACCAAAATTAACTGTAAAGAGAGTATCTTAGTTAGGATCTCACTGCTGTGCAGAGACACCACGACTGCAGCAACTCTTATAAAGGAAAACATTTAACTGGGGCTGGCTGACAATCTAGAGGTTTAGTCCATTAACATCATGAGGAGAATCGTGGCAGCATGCAGCCAGACACGGTGTTGGAAAGGTAACTGAAAATTCTACCTCTGGATAGAAAGACAGCAGGAAGTGAGGACAGCAAGCCACTAGGCCCAGGCTGAGCCTCTGGGACCTCAAAGCCCACCTTTTAGTGATGTACTTCCTCCAACAAAGCCAGTCCTACTCTAACAAGGCCACACCTACTAACACAACCGTGCCACTCCCTGTGGGCATATGCAGGCCCTTCATCCAGCCTACTACAAAGGGGGCTCTCTGATTAACACCGAGAGAAGCGTTTACCCGTGGATAAGCAGACAGTTAGCGGGCAGTTTGTTTTGCTGGTATGTCAGTTTAGTTAAGCAACAGCAGTCAGTTCTCTCCTTGGGCCATGCACACTGCCCAGGCATGGGCTGTCCACTAGGCTTTCAGTACCAAGCATGGGCGGCCTGGGTTCTTCCTGAGGAAGATTCCTCACATCCAGTGAATGTTACCTCTACAGCCACTGGGGTACATCTTGCCCAGCAAGTTGGTTTTTGAGTTCAGTTTAGAGCTAGGGTAGACCATGGCCTTCCCCCCACAACAACCCAGCTAGCCAGCAAGTAGGAAGGATGTTTCCAGTTCATATAGTTTGCTTTCTCTGTATCTTGAAGTCAGGGTGTGTGCTGTCTTCAGCAAAAGGGTCTTCAGGGGTCTGACCTTCAGGTTCTGGTGAGCACCTGAGAGGAATGGTGTAAGTGTGAATAGTTGTGGAGGGCTCGGAGGGCTCCCTGACTGATTCTTGCAGGGGCACTGGGAATGTATGTAGCAGCTCACGCTTCTGGAAGCAATGTTACCTAGGCACACAAGGTGACTCCCTTCGATCTCTTTTATATATTATATTGAAGTAGTAAGATAGTAGGTTTCAAAATGGCTTTTTTAATGACCCCCTCCCTTATCTCCTTAACCCCTGCCCCAGAGTCCTCCCTGCTTGAGCCCTTTACCTGTAGTCTTCCCTCTTGTGTCCCCTTTGCCTTTACTGTGCTATTCCCTCTCCTGCCAGGTGCCCACTTCCTACTTCCCTGGATTACACAGGCATTCCATGTTAAATCATCAGATCTTGAAGAACAGAAACTAGCTCTTCACATGAGCGAGAACATGCCGTGTCTGTCCTACCAGGGTAGAGTTAACACTCGCAGTATAGTTCCTCTTCCGCCCAGCTTCATGTATTTATCTTCAAATTTCTGTTTATTTTTCTTCACAGCTGAATAAAATTCAGAGCACATTTTCATT
Organism: Apodemus sylvaticus; assembly: GCF_947179515.1. Classification (NCBI taxonomy): domain Eukaryota; kingdom Metazoa; phylum Chordata; class Mammalia; order Rodentia; family Muridae; genus Apodemus; species Apodemus sylvaticus. Next base: position 164,070,162 of record NC_067475.1, on the reverse strand, counting down.
ATCCACTGAGCAGTTGTTGGGCATCTAGGCTGCACTAATTTCCTACCTATTGTGAAAGAGTAGTAATAAAGATAGTTGTACAGATATCACCGTAGTGTGATTTGGATCCTTTGGGTATATGAGCAGAGTGGTATTGCTGACTGATTTCTAATGCTGCAGGCGGGACAGGATTTTCCCTGTCCAATCACACTAAAATATTAGGGCAGCAAGAGGCCTGTGATTGGACAGGGAAAAGGGAGGCAGAGCTAAGAGTTGTGGAGACAGAGTTCTCAGGGAGGAGAAGAGAAGGCCAAGATGGAGGAGGATGGACAGGAGGAAGAATTTGAACCAGCATGGCCTTAGATAGACACAAGTAGTTATGGTATCATAAGGTTAGAATATTTGGGATAAAGCTTTTATCATTATCAATTGGTTCTGAAATTACTATATTGGCATCTTGTGAATTGAGAGTTTATTGATACATAAATCTGACTAGTTAATCATAAGCTTCTAGAGTTTTGATTTACTGGGTTACTGGAATGTGGGACCACCGACCACAGGGGTTTGTGGCGGAGAAGGAACCAGCAGCTCCAGGGGCAGGGGACCCAGAGCTGGGCACACAGTGACTGAACACTGGCCGTGGGGCATTGGGGTGGGAGGATGGCTCCCCACCCCACGTCAGATCTTGATGCAAAGAGACAGTCCATGGTTCTAAACAGTTTACTGTCATGCTAGAAAATTGGATGTGTGAAGCCAAACCCCCCTTAGGGTGGGCCTGAGATTAAATACCTTTTGGAGGGAGGAATGTCTGGGAAGGGGAGCTCATTGGCTAAGCCCTCCAGGCCTCTAGGGACTGCATTAGCAAGGAGGACTCTGTCTTGAGCCTACATTACCACAGGTCACGTCTCTTTTATGTGAAAGCATGACACCTGTTCCGAGTCAGGAGTGTGACATACAACATACAGCGCGCTGGGAGTCACCTGAGCCTCGGGTGTGTGCTCACCGAGCCTCAGCATCTCGACCTGCTCTACCTTACCGGCTCCCTGACATGGGTACGCCCCACACTGAGGGGAGTATTGAAAACAGGACTGGTTCCTTCATTTACTTCTCAGTGTGCTTGTCACAAGAACACAGCAAGTGCACTGATGCTAGGGCTGCGTGTTAATTTTGTATCTTGCCGTTTTGCTGCAAGTTTTCGGAGCTTAGCGAGAATCCTAGCAGTGTCTTTAGAGTCTTGTATGTATACATCATATCATCTGTAAATAAGGATTGATAGGTAGTTTTACTTGTCAACTTGACACAATATAGAATTACCTAGAAAGAGGATGTCAATGAGGGCACCTAGATCAGGCCCACTGTAGGCAGTGCTGTGGCATACTGTGTTGTGTTAACTGACAAGGGAAGACCCAGCCCACTAAGGGCAGCATCATTCCTTAGGCAAGAAATCCTGAAATGTGTAAGTAAAGAGAGAGTGCTTAGCCAGGCGGAGGTGGCGCACGCCTTTAATCCCAGCACTTGGGAGGCAGATGCAGGCAGATTTCTCAGTTCAAGGCCAGCCTGGTCTACAGAGTGAGTTCTAAGACAGCCAGGGCTACACAGAGAAACCCCGTCTCGACAAAACCAAATCCAAAAAAAAAAAAAAAAAGCCCAAAAAACCAAAAAAGAGAGGGTGCTTAGCATGCAGAAGCAGATATTAATTTGTCCTTGCTCCTCGTAGCTATGATGTGACTAGCTGTCTTTATTCCTGCCCACTAGATGTCCCTGCTCTGATAGACTCTAACCTGGAATTGTGAGCTAAAATAAACCCCTAAACTGCTTATGATCAAGGTATTTTATCACAGTAACAGAAATGAAACTAGGTCGGGGAAAATTTGACTTCTTTTCCTATTTGTATTCCTTTTATTTCTGTCTTTTGTCTTACTGCTCTAACCAGGATTTCAGGTACCATACAGAACAGAAGTAGAGAGAATGGACATCCTTCTCTTGTTCTTGAGCTTGGTGAGACTGTTTTGAGTTCTTTTTCATTTAGCATGATGTTGAATACAGTACAGATTTGTTGTATATAAACTTTATTATGTCAATGTTTGCCCCTCCCTCCCTAGCCACTTCATGACTTCCATCATGAAAGAACAACAAAGGGCTTTTCTGTGTCTACTGGGACAACCCTGCCATGTCTAGCTTTGAGTCCATCCATCCATGCACATGATCTACTTCACTGATCAACTTAGATATATTGAAACATCTGATCGTGCTGAATGATATTTTCAATGTGACCTTGCATGGGATCTGCTAGTATTTTTTAAAGATCTAATTATTTTGTCTGTATGCATGCATGTACAACATGTGTACATCATGCTTAGAGAGACTAAAAGGAAAGGCTGCCACTCTGGAACTGGAGTCACAGGCTTCGTTAGCTGCCGTGTAGGTACTGAGGATGCACCCAGGTCCAGGTCTCTCTTTGGAGAGCAGTGAGTGTTTTAACACTCAGCCATCTCATCTCTCCAGCCCCGATCTGCCAGTATCTTATTGAGAAGTTTTGCATCTATATTCATCAAGGAAATAAGTTTCTACTTCTCTTTGTGTGTATATATGCTTCCATTTGATTTTGGTATAGGGGTGATACTGGCTTCATTAAAATATGAAAGCATACTGTTCTCTTCTATTTTATAGACCAATTTTAGTAATATTGGTATCTGTAGAATTACACAGTGTTTCATCTGGCCGTGGGATTTCTGTTGTTGTGGAACTTTTTCTTACTTCAATCCTGTTGCTAATTACAGGTCTATTTAAATTATTTATCCAATCATAACTTAATTTTGGTAGGTCATATGTGTCTAAAAATTTATCAATTGCTTTTAGATATTTTTCCAACCTAGTGAAATAAAAGGTTTTAAGCTATGTTTTTACAGTGTTTTTGAATTTCACTGATGTCTGTGAAATTCATCTTTTCATCTCTAGTTTTATTAATTTCTCTCCTGATCTCAATTATTTTTCCCAGTTACTGTTCTGGGTTTGGTTTGCTCCTGTTTCTTCAAGGCATTAATGTGAACACTAAACTATTAACTTCTCTCAAAGAGATGTAAGCACTTGGGTCAATAAGCTTTCCTCTTGAGATTTTCTTCATTGTACTCCAAAGATTTTGATATAGGTTTTTAGTTTCATTTAATTCTTTTCTTCATTTTCCACGAACCCATTTATTGTTCAGCAGTGTTTCATTGTCGTTCAAAGGCTCGCCAACAGAGCAGATCATGGAGGAGACAGTTTATCAGAAGGTGAAGGTAAGGTAGAAGAATTGTACCACTAAATAAAAAATATTTTTGAAGAAAAAAACCATGAATGGAACAGGAAATTTGGTATATCAGGAACATACTAAATCTGTGAATTATAGCCATAGAAGAAGATTTTCAGGCCAAAGGCATGGTCAATATTGAAATAGATTTTTTCCCCAATCTAGAGAAAAACAAATCTATATAGAATCAAAGGCCCAAGGAACACCAAATAGGATTCTGAAAGCTCACAGATGGCCGCTTGAATTTTATACCTTTAATGCTATCTATTAAAAATAAAGGAGAAACCAACGCTGTCCATGGTAAAGACACACTAAAGAGGAGCAAAGTAAGACGGTGAGCTCTAGAGAGAGTTCTGGAAAGACGGGCACCAGCCTTCCTGAGAGCCACTCCAGAGCCCATGGGGAAACAAACAGAAAAGCAGCCGAGGTCTAGAAGACACAATGTCAGCAAGTCAACTGGAGCAGCACACCTCTCAAGACAACTGAATATCCATTGTCTCAATTTACTAATAAGGAGACACAGACTAGTACTAAAAGACTGGATCCTTCTCTTTGCTGACACCAAGAAACACATTTCATCACAAAAATCAGAAACAGCCTTGGAAGCGGAGTAGGAAACAAGTAAATATAACTTGTTAAATCCGTCAGAACAGACTTCAAATTAAAACCAGTCAGAAGTGATAAAAACGGCCACCTCACACTCATGAGGGGAACAGTGGTCACTAAGATATTACAGTTCTAAACATGCACACTATCACAAATGCACCTAATCTCACAAGACAAACACTGTCCATGTAAAGCTACAGATTCACCTCGAAACAGGGGGTCTCAATGTCTCACTACTGCCTATAAACAGATCATCCAGATTAAAAGAAACAGAGCAACATTACAATTCCATGAAGCCATAAATCAAGTGGACCAACCAGCTATACGCACAGGATGGGAGGGAGGACTGAAGTGATGGGCGGGACAACCCTAATAACCAATCGCTACGTGTGGTGTGTGCCCATCACTTACCTTGTCATACAGCTGAAGAACTAGCACGCGTGATGTGCACTCAGTGCCACAGCTGAAGAACTAGCACATGTGATGTGCACTCAGTGCCACAGCTGAAGAACTAGCACATGTGATGTGCACTCAGTGCCACAGCTGAAGAACTAGCACGTGTGATATGCACTCAGTGCCACAGCTGAAGAACTAGCATGTGTGATGTGCACTCAGTGCCACAGCTGAAGAACTAGCACATGTGATGTGCACTCAGTGCCACAGCTGAAGAATTAGCACATGTAATGTGCACTCAGTGCCACAGCTGAAGAACTAGCACGTGTGATGTGCACTCAGTGCCACAGCTGAAGAACTAGCACATGTAATGTGCACTCAGTGCCACAGCTGAAGAACTAGCACATGTGATGTGCACTCAGTGCCACAGCTGAAGAACTAGCACATGTAATGTGCACTCCATGCCACAGCTGAAGAACTAGCACGTGTGATGTGCACTCAGTGCCACAGCTGAAGAATTAGCACATGTAATGTGCACTCCATGCCACAGCTGAAGAACTAGCACGTGTGATGTGCACTCCATGCCACAGCTGAAGAACTAGCACATGTGATGTGCACTCAATACCACAGCTGAAGAACTAGCACGTGTGATGTGCACTCAGTGCCACAGCTGAAGAACTAGCACATGTGATGTGCACTCAGTGCCACTCACTGGATCATTGATACATCAGAGTTCTTATAAGAAATGTTCCAAAATTAACCAAATGTGTCAAAACTTGTTTAGTTTGGCTCAACTAACTTGCATAAGGCAAATTATACTAGTTAGGTTAGTAAGAGGTCACTATGAGGTTTTTTTTTTTTTTAATCAATACTGCCTTGATAACAGTTAAGGGTTGTAATACAGTTAGGAAATGATATGTTAAAGAAAGGAAGAAACCAAGATACTCTAGGAATGACTGCTGAGGTGGTTTGTATGAGAATTAACACCTTAGGCTCATCTATGTGAATGCTCAGTCAGCAGTGGGGTGGGCTGCAAGGTTTCAACAGCTCCTGGCAGGCCCAGTCTTTCCTTCTCTCTATTTGCGGGAGAGTAGGTAGCTCTCAGCTAGTGTTCTAGCGCAGGGTTTGCTGCCGCAGTCCCCACCATGATGATGATGGACTGGTTCTCTGAAACTGTAAGCTAGCCCCCAGTCAAATGCTTTCTTTTACAAAGTTGCCACGGTTATGGTGTCTCCTTATAGCAGTAGTGACTAGGACAAGTGTAAAAACACAGAAGTTGCACAAACAATCCATACACACTATATAGACACAGCTGGCGCCTCCCAAGAAACCCTAAGATGAAACACTTCCCATCTTTATGTGTGAGCTTTAAAAGCACTCGCAAATGGAGAAATTATGCTGTTTTAATTGCAGCAAAGGCAACCAAGCTAATATTTTCTTGTTATCTAACTATAGCTCTAGCAGCATGTGAGTCCAAAATACTGTTATGAATGTCCTTTTTTGTTAAGCAATGCATCAAAGAACTTGGGATAGATTGAGAGGAGAGCCCCGCTATACAAACCTGCAAAGTATAAAACAAATTCACATTTTTATTCTCAGGGAGGAAAAGGTGGAGAGGTGGTTCTACTTATTTTTAATTGTTACTGTTAGTTTAGAAAAAAACAGCTTTAGCCAGGTGTGACAGTGTACCCCTTTAGATCTAGCACTCAGGAAACAGAAGCAGGCTGATCTCTGCGTTTGAAGCCAGCCTGGTTTACAAAGAATGTTCCAGGCTACATTGAGAAACTCTGTCTTAAAACAAAACAAAAAATAAAAGAAAACCCTTAGCTTTTCTAAAGAAAAAGATAATGAACCTTTTTCCTAAAAATGTATAATGTTTTATTTGATATTTCTATTTAATGAAGCTTTTAATGGTTAGATTTCTCTTTGGGGGATTAAATGGGACAACTTTAAACAGGAAGGGAAAGAAGGTTCCTAAAGCAAATACTCTGTCTGAGATGATTTCATGTAGAACCCTTTCAGCACACAGAAACGTAAGCTTCTACAGTCTGGGTTTTCAGTCTGGAAGATCAACACTGATGTTCCTTCTAAACCCTGAGTTATGAGCCAAGACAAATTAAAATGTGACAGCAAAACTTTGACATTTCAGATATTCACAAAACCAGCACCTAGGTTTAAAGAATAATACATTTATAACGATGCCTTATTTTAAAATGTTTGGAATATTTTGAGTCATTGTGAATTTTAACAATAAAGCAACAATACAGCTGCTTTTGTTTTTTGAAAGAGCACAGAAGCTTAACACTTACTGACTAAAACTTCTCAAGTCTATCAAAGCTATCAAGACTATCACAAACCTCACATTCCAACCCCACCCGGTCCCACCCTGCGCACACCCAGGGAAACCTGGTCGGGAAGCTACCACTTCCTCGGGAAGCTCACAAAAGGAGCCTGGCTAGGAGACCGGTACTCTCTGCCTCCATTTAAAGTCCAAAACCAGCATGGCATGGTCCAACAGGGAAATGCTGTGTGTCCGCACAGCCCATCACAGGTAGGCATGAGCACAGACTGCTGTGGAAGCCCGCAAACCTTGCCAAGAGCCTGAAGCCCTCTGGTTTCTGTGTCCCAGGCAGACTGATTTTCTACAGTTTCTGGCTCTATGCCAGAGTCTAATTAAGCCACCAGAATGCCAGATGGTTAACCCTCTCAACACCCACCTACAGTTTTTTATGAAACACTTTGATATCTTTACCCCCCCCCCCAATAACGATGTGTAGCAGACTGTCCCCATGTTCAGCAGGGTGAGAGTGGGTGTGCCTACAGGGACCCCGTAGTAGTGCATAGGCTAGCACTTGCTACCTGCACTTAAGAAAGAAGGCTTGCTTGCTAAGTCTAGGGTTCAGAAATCCTCCAAATGTACACGTGCATTATTTGCTTTTGTAAGTTAGAGTTTAGAGAGAAATGCAAAAGAATTCTAAATTTAATCATATTTAACCCAAGGAAAATGTTTTTTTTTGTGTAGAGAAAGAGAAAACAAGCATGTGGATCACAGTGCTCTTTTTTACCATGTGAATCTTTTTTACCATGTGAACAAAACATTATAGAGCTTTTGAAACTCCAAAGGTCACTGCTGTTCATTTAAAAAAAAAAAAAAAAGCACTCTTTTAAGATCTAGGAACTTTATCCAAAATGAAAAGATCAAACATGAAGCCTTATTTGTGGTCAGGGCAATAGTGTCTCCGGTCCTTGCTCAGATCAGCGGTGATGGTGAGTGAGGGGAGGCCCAGACAATGGTCAAATCGGACAGGAAGCTCTCTGCTGAGGCCAGCTGTCCCTGACTGCAATCTCTAGACCTGGGCCCACAACTCTGTTTAACTGCTCGATCCTGAATGATAGTTAATTCTTCTCTACCAGAAGCAAGGAGATCTGCATGATCAGAGCCACACTAGGTAACCTAACGGAGCCCATCCAATCTGACGAGAGAAGACCTCTGTTCGAAGACAACTTAAGAATATCTACATTGTAATTCAGGAAGAATGTAGAACATCGATTAGTTGGGCTAACTGTCTTCTCTTTCCGACACTAGAGTAAGTACCCCAGTACACACAGTACACAAACAATTGCTTAATCGGTTCTCATTCCATGACCTCTATCAACAGATCCCTGCTTCTGACTGCCTATTAACACTGATGTGATTCCCAATCAACTACAGCTAGCCAAGGGCCAGGTCTGTGTCCTTAATTTCCCGCAATAGTACTTTCTTCTCTACCCTGTGCAGATCCAATTCCTTGTCCTTTAACTCCTATATCTGTATTGTACAAGGAGCACCGAGACGAACTGCTTTCTCTAAGACTGCCATGGATGCACACAAAAAATGTCCCTACCGGTAACAACAGAAGATTTCACACCTAACCACTGCCACAATATGGCCCAAACAAAAGGGTAACTTAATTAATTGTTGGCCAAGAGCCATGTTCCTTCCAAATCAGGGCATCTACAAGATGACATATGGTTTGTTATTTCTTACAAATATGAAAAGCCTTTTGAAGTGATTACACTTGGTATCTGTGAAAATAATTCTATATGTAAAATAGCATTAAAGAAGTGAAAATATTCTTTAATAAGCAGATTTCTCTCCAAAAATTAGAAAAGCGTCTTCATTTTAAGAACTAACTGTGACTGCATGCACTTTGCACAGCTGTCTGAAGTCTACCGTGTTCCACATTCAGGGTGGCAGCTTCACTTAGTAACATTAACACAAAACAGAATTTTCAAAACAGAGCTAAGAGTTCTCAGTGGCCCACTTTGCTAAGGGGGGAAGACCATTTTGTGTATTGACTGTATCATATTATCCATCACATAAAATCTAACCACTATGTCATGTATTTTAAAGATGTGCTTGTAGTAAGGATAGTATAAAAATAAGTGTATTTGGCCTTAGTTTCTATTCCTTATCATTCTAACTTCAGTATCTTACATGCGAGAAGGTCAAATACCATCTTCCCCAGGACCACCACTCACAGCACAGCACAACCATCCCCTGCCTTAGTCTATGGTGAACCAAGGAAGGAGCCTGCTTACAGGACTGGTGCAGAGGCGGCGCTGACAGTATCCCGAGTGCTTTCCCAGTCAAGGCCAACAACAGAACTTTTAATGAACATTAGGAAGAGATGCATCCCCAAAGGCAAGAGATACAAACTGCAAACCTTAGACAGCCTTGAGTGGTCCTAGACCTTGAAGGCTGGTTCTCTTATGCCCTCCAGGACTTTCACCTCCAAGAACTTCAGCATGCTTCTAGTGACATCGTGAAAGAGAGGGAAGACAAATACACCATCCATTTTCAAAGAGGAGCCCCCCACCTCACGGCCCACCACCTCCTGTGCAGATGAGCGAAACCCGACCGCAGTGTATGTAAGTGATAAAGGTGGATTCTCACACTCAAGTGAAACATAGTTGAACATCTTCTTTTCTTTTTCTATCATAAAACTGGTTCTTTCCTACAGGGCATAGAGGATGTGGTGCTTAAAGGCAGCTGTTTTCAAGACTTTTGCTTCCGACCACCGTGCCCTGGGGGAGACCCAGTGGGTTAAAGCCACAGAGCAGACACACTAACAACACGAGTTCCCAGAGGCAGCATGATGCCCTGATCATATAGGATAGAAACATAACAATTATCTTTATTTTATACTACTTTTAAACTCAACCATTCAGGCTGGAGCCATGGTAAGGCACCATGTTATCAACAGAAACATGCAATCATCTGTGGCTTTACGTGTCTACCTTATTCATCTTCTACTCATCATCATCCATTATCTATTTTCAGTTAAAAATCATTAAAGTCCAGCATGTAAGAATCTAAACACAGGACAAAAAGAACCTATTTTTCCCATGGGGGCAGTGACCAGATGTCAATAGCTGCAGCTGTGACTATATAATTACCTGTTTGCATTAACGCAGACCACAGTTTAGATTTAATAGGTCAGATGACAATACAGCAGAATGCATGGAGCCTATGATTACCCCTTTCCAAACATTCTCTCACTCGCAACTTCGACCCTGGGAACATAGCAGGCGCAGACTTAGGTCAATAAGAAACACTGGCCAGCACAATAGGCCTTGCCTCAAACAGTGCTGTTGACAGACAGCAGCACAAAGGAAATGAATAGAGCCGCTCAGTTCTCACACAGAGCGCAGAGTGACTCAGTGCACCGCTGCTTTGCTGCTCTGTTTGAACAGTGTGTACAGCTTTTGTCCTCAGCCACTGCTCACAGCGTCAATGGGGGCTAAAGATCCTAGGAAGTGAAGGCGGAAGAATGCGCCACACTTGTCCCCGTGGCCAGCAGTTGTACCCATATGTACATGCCAGGTCAAGAGAGAGCTGGAAAGTCAGTAGGTAAAACTTCTTACCCCAGGGAAGTCGTTTTGGCATTAAAACGGAGGAGCCAGGGTCTGTCACTGAGTTTGGGGCAGAGTCAGGCACTGCTGTTGCTCTTTTACACGGCTGTCTTTGTTTCTGTCATACTTCTCTACGACTCACTTACACAGCCCCCCATCTCCGCGCACCCCTCCCCCAGCTTGTGTTAGGTACAAAGAGAAGTGTGGACTGGCTCAAAGTGCAGAAACACAGTGCCTTGTGCCCGGGGAGAGTGCAGGGCCACTGGGGCTGGGAGACTGAGGCAGGCTCTGAGGCCTCCCAGGCTGGCAGAAGCCTTTCTGGCTCATTTTTCTATGCATGTTAACATGCCCCACGCACACGCACACGCCTTCTTCTCTTCCTGCATCTTTCTTAGGTTAATCAGGTATAAAGCTGAAGAACCTAAGTCAGAGGTCAAACAGTGGGTGCTACACACCAGCAGCTTCCGCTGACTTAAAATGGTTTGCTTGACACTGGCCAAGAACGTCTAGCTAGATCAAAGCACCAGCTCAAGTGCTGAATAAAATGTTACTTCCCTAGGTCAAAAATGTCTTGGGAGGTTTTATCAGTACTTAAGCATGCATGTTGTAGGGTCCAACTACACTCTAATTTGGTTCTACCAATTATTAGTTCTGCTATCTCTTAAGATCCTAACCAGGCTCTTCATTTTCTTCATCTGTAAATGAGATGTCCAGCTTTCTTAATTTAAAAATGTCATTATTATTCTGCTAATTTTTTTATATCTAAACCTGTAAATACACTTATTGAGAGGGTACAGTATTATAATTCAAAATATGATTTAATATATAATGATCACATGTGGATGATGAATGTCTCCTTTCCTGGCATTATCATTTCTGTGTGTTAGGAACCTCTAAACTTCTCCTGTAGCGATTCTGAAGTAGATAATGAACTGCCTGCCGTACACTGCAGTCCCGCTAGTGAGCTGCAGAACATTAGTGCTGTCTCCTCAACGTGCTCTGCTCCCGCTGCCCACCTCCCTCTCTCGTTGCCCCTCCCCCCGCACGGGCGCCTATCCTCCCCAGCTGCTAGCTACACTCTTACTCTGTACAAATAAATAACCATTGAGATAATAATAATACCTGCTGCTTTGGCTCCTGTGAGGACAAAAGAGGTTGTTATGTGTGACGGACCTACCAGCTGGCACCAGGCAAGCATTCCTGAAATGTTGTCTGCAAGTTTAACCCCAATTGCTACTAGGACCACTTTCAAACGCTACACTAGTGTTAGCAATCACAGCCGCTTGCACCTCCTCAGCCAAGGGATTAATGTGTTCACAACGCACCAGGAAATTTACTTCCAGATGAATGAGATTACTACCTCTTATCATGGACATGAAGATATTTATTTACCGAGAGACTGTTTTCTGCTGGTCAAGTTTTATGCTCACTGCATCTGTGACATAGATAACAGATACTCCACACAAACATATTAATAGTGAAATGTATGTATATATGGGAGAGTGCATGCTCATGTGTGTGCGCCTGTGTGTGCATTTGTAGAGGCCAGAAGAAGACCGGATGTGCTGCTCTATCATTCATCTTCCTTCCTTGAAACAGGGTCTCTTACTGAGAACCTGGATCGAGGCTCAGCACACAAGCCCTAGTGAGCTTCCCACTCACCGTCTCCCTGCACAGTGATAGGGTTAGAGGTGCACAGCCACACTCGGGTTCTAATGCACGAAGAGCAAGTATTCTTACCTACCAAGTCATCTCTCTATCCACCACAGAAAACTTTTAAAGAGTATATATTATTTAACATTTTCACAAAATCTAAATCAATGTCCAGCCTAATAATTACAGCTGGCAAGATGGCTCAGTGGACGAGTTTGATTCCTGGAACCCACTGCGTGGAAGAGGAGAAATGAAAATTGTTCTCAGATCTCCAAACATAAATGTCCACATAGAGAAACACACAGAAAATACAAAAGATAAATGTTTGACTCACCCATTTCATTGATACTTCTAGGAAGACAACTAGGACTTGTCAAGTCTACGCAAAGGAGGTTCTGCTGTAGAAGATCTGGCATAGAACAAACCATAAAACCCTAGAGTCCCATAAATACTACTACGCTGTCAATTACATATGCTGAACGAGTGTTTTTGGAGAATAGGCAATCGCTAACCATATCTAGTCTTTAGGAGTCAAAAAGTAAAAGTAAACCCTCATCACTACAGCTGTAATTAGTTTCATGCTTATGAATTTTATCTCACGTGTTGATTATATTTGCAATAACCCTAAGAATGCAAAGAAATTAATAAAAAATAGCTGCCTTACGGATAGATGTTTTAAGCACACAGTGATTGAAAAGAAAAGAACAAACACCCACTATTTCTATTACTCTCCAAATGCCTCCTTACATTTGTAGAACATCTCCACCGAACAGTACAATGTCAGAGCTCACTTCACAGAGCTCAGACTCAATGTATCGTCAAAGTTTGAACTTGTAAACATGCACAAATATTTGTGAATGCCCTTGATGATAAGCAAATTCCAAAACAGACTTCCATATCCAGCAGTATGGTGGAAAAGGTAAATGGACCAAGTTTCTGCTACAAGAATCAACACAGAGGTTAAAATACCAAAGACATTTCTAGTCTCCATTTCAGAACCATTTCAAGAACCATTTCATCATTGAAACAGCAGTTTAGAGTTGATTATTCAAAGTCAGAAAAAGAAAGGAGAGCTAAACTCAAAGAATAAATACTGAGAACACTGAGCTAGGTTTTGCAAAACACAGGATTCTTTTAACTAAAAACGAGTAGCCCGGGCAGGCCTCAAAGCTGTTGTGTAGCCCAGGCTGGCAATAAGCTTGCTCATCCTCCTGTCTCTGACCCTGTACACTAGGATTTCAGGTGTGCACCATCATATCTGGCTTCTTTTAACATTATAGATACAAAGGATATATCACCTTCAAATGAAAAGGACAGGACATGTAAACCCTGATATGCAATGACACAGCTTTAAAATACATAAAGAGAAACGTAAAACAAAAATACTGGTATTATAAATAATATTTAGGCATACGATCAGTGGAGCAGCTGGGACAGGAGTCTTCCCATCACCATTTGCACCAGGGAGCCAGGTGGCTGCACAGACCCTGCCAGAAGAGAGTTGGTCTCCCAGGAGTATGGACACAGGCTTACAGGCCCAAAAAAGGGACAAGCTCCAGCCAGAGACAGCAATACCAACTAACACCAGAGATAACCAGATAGCGAAAGGCAAGCGCAAGAACCATGCCAAAAGAAACCAAGGCTACCTGGCAACATCAAAACCCAGCAAGCAAGTCCCAGATAACCCAACACACCGGAAAAGCAAGAGTTGGATTTAAAATCATATCTCATTATGCTGATAGAGGACTTCAAAAAGGACATAAATAACTCCCTTAAAGAAATACAGGAGAACATGGGTCAACAGGTAAAACACAAATCCCTTAAAGAAATACAGGAAAACTCAAACTGAACAGAACCATTCATGATCTAAAAATGGAAGTAGAAACAATGAAGAAATCACAAAGGAAGACAACTCTGGAGATAGAAAACCTTGGAAAGAAATCAGCAGTCACATTCTGTTGTCATCAACAACAGAATAAAAGAGATAGAAGAAAGAATCTCAGGTACTGAAGATACCATAGAAAGCATTGATTCTACAGTCAAAGAAAATGCAAAATGCAAAAGGCGTGTAACCCAAAACATCCAGGAAATCCAGGACACAATGAAAAGACCAAACCTAAGGATTATAGGTATAGGAGAGAGTGAAGATTTGCAACTTAAAGGGCCAGTAAATATCTTCAACAAAATTATAGAAGAAAACTTCCTTAACCTAAATAAAGAGATACCCATGAATATACAAGAAGCCTACAGAACTCCAAACAGACTTGACCAGAACAGAAAGTCCTCCTGTCACATAATAATCAAAACACCAAATGCACTAAACAAAGAAAGAATATTAAAGGCAGTAAGAGAAAAAGGCTAAGTAACATATAAAGGAAGACCTATCAGAATCACAGCAGACTTTTCACCTGAGACTATGAAATCTAGAAGATCCTGGGCAGATCTCATGCAGACTCTAAGAGAACACAAGTGCCTCGCCTCCACATCCTCAGATTCTAGACCAAAGATTCTAACACAGGAGACAGATGCTTAAAGGCCAATGGTTTCGCTGAGGGAAATCTGTGAGGCCTCAACACTATACTACATACATGTTGTACTACATACTATATACACAATACTATATGTATGTATATGCATGTTTAAATTTTCCTAGACAACACGCTCTCATTATAGTCTGTTGTGGAGACAGGAACTGTAGCCCACTGGAAAGACGACAGCCATACCACTCAGCAGGCACTCAGCAGATACCAAATGGCATTTCGTTACAATATAAAATAAACTGAATATAGCTGACAAGTTTTGCTTTGCTCATCTAAACTCTGGTCTCAGATGTTTTGAGTATGAACAATCTAGTGAGTCTGTTTGACAAAAACTCCTTCTAAAATTTTTGTTTATAGAACTTGGGCTCCAGTGACTCCTACAATACAATCCCTGTGCATAACTGAACCACAGAAAAATAAGTCCTTAATTTGTGGTTAGAATAACCACCGCTGAACAACCTACAGTGGGTGGCATGAAGCGACCACAATTATAAAGTAACCAAGCAAATAATATACTCTGTCTCTAAGAGATAAAATGTTATAAATCCAAAGCACACATTGCTCTAAATACAGCCTGTGGCTCTGTGCTGAGCTGCTCTGACTAACAGCGCAGTGACAAGGGCATTCTTGGCATGCTTTATGAAGGATAACTAAGGCTGTTTGACAGTAGACTCAGTGGCACCACATGCATTGTTTGGGCTAAGAAGTGAGGTAAACTGTACTGTAGACAGTTACTTTGGGAAAATGCAGCCTTTAATATAAACAAACAATGGATTTTCCTTTGGAAACCATGGTATGGGAGCAGAGGGCAGCACACCCACCCCCTAACTAGCTCACATGCAATCTGGGGAACCACCGAACCAGAGCCGTCCATGTCTCCACATGGCCACCGCTGATGACTGCAATCAGATCGCATCCTCAGCCCACAAGTCTCCACTCTAGAGTCGGAAGTGTCCCGAGCTGCGGCCAGTGGAGACTGTGCAGCACAGGCAGTGTGTGACTGGAACAAGTTCAGGATGGCTCAGTGACCTGCGTCTGGTTCCCCTGATCACACTGCTTTGTGACAGTTACAAACAGGCACTTGGATCACTGCTGCCCTGCAGGTGCTCTTCACCCCGTGCCCCCCTGTTCCTCTTCCCTAAGCTCCAAAGCTTCCTTAACTGAATATCAAGTCAAAAACTCTCCCAGCTTGGATGGCTTTCCTCGTATTCACTGAATCCGCTGGCCTCTGATTTTCAGGGTTCACATCACTGCCCCGGGGCTCTTGGTGTCCTTGGGCACCCCTCTGCTCTCTTCTCAGCACACCTACTGTCTGCCTCTCCACGCCTGCCTACTCTATGCACCTAGACCAAAGTAAGTCCTTTGTGATTAACTTTAATTTACCCATAAAGTTTTCAAGAGTAGTCATGTTACACCGTGACTGGGGAACTCCACTGCCTGCTACAGAACATTCCCCCGGATGGATGAACGTACCATATTGTCCTTATCCATTCGTGACTAAACAGATGTGTCTGCCTCTGCCCTGGGGCAGACATGGAGGTTCTCACCCTCAGGCCGTATATACACATACACTCCTGGACTTAGACTATCTGGGCCACTGATAACTAACCGCTCAGGGAATAGCTCTGAACTGGCTCTAACATTCTACATGCTGACCTATCTGAAGTTCTCACTTCAAAGCAATTAAACACTACCATAGACAGAGATTACCATTTCTGCTTACTGTCAACCAAAGAAAAAACCCAAGTGTTGATAAATTGGTCTATACACAGACATACACACTATACACTACACACTACACACTACACACACACACCATTACATGAAAATCAGATTCAGAATGACTTTGATTTGCTGTTTGTATGCGTGATAGAGACAGGTTTTGCTGTGTAGTTGTGTCTGGCTTGGAATTCACTATGAACACCAGGCTGGTCTTGTCCTGCCTGCCTCTGCTTCTGCCTTTCAGGTGCTGGAATTAAATACAACACCACACCTACCCTAAATTACTATTTTTAAAGGGTTACTAGGACCCAGTGACATGGTTCAGAAGGTAAGAAGGCCTGTCAGTCTGATGCCCTCTGCCCAGATGGTGGAAGGAGAGAATGGACTCCTGAAATCTGAACTCTGACCTCCATCCTCACTGTACACTCACAATAAGTAAATGTAAAACAATTCAAAGTTTCAATATAATATTTACTTCATTATTTAAACCATATCAAAAATATTATAAATGGATCACAGATACATGCCAAATGTAGCCATAAAGTCTTATTTTCATCTAAGATTACATATAATGTATGACTGTGTGTGCATGTATGTGTATGTGTGTAGCTTAAATGAAGTCACAGCACTTGGGCTGGCTGTAGAGACTCACAAGAGCCACAGGCTAACAGAAACCCCAGTACCCCATGAGAAACCCCATTTTGAGGTGTTGGACAGGGAAGTCCACGGGACTTCTAAAACAACAGAGGTTACCACTGTTGCTCTTAGTGACCACACAGCGGCTGAAGGTAAAGTCCTTATTGCCTAAGACATGATGCATCTTCTAGGATCATATTGGAAATCTTCCTCCCTAAGGACTAGCTTCCATAGTACCAAAAGGTGCTGTGCAAACTACCCAGCAGGGCTCCTGTGAACCCCAAGAGCAGTGCGGCAAGATATCCCTAGGAGTGCAGTAGTGGCCCTCATCTTGTCAGTAACCAACAGCTGTCTATGAGATTCAACTCCCACGCAATATGGGAAATCATGCTAGGCACTAGGAAACTACCCAGGCTAGTGATGTTATGGATCTCAGAGGAAAAATTACTATCTCTTTATTAAACCATCAGAGTTCCTAACTATATTCTAAATACTTTTCCTTATATCCACAGATAAGTGTAGCTTTCACCTTGCATTAAAGAAACCTCTTGCAATTACTGGAGAACATTACAGAAAAGCCTTGTGTCTAAACGCAGAGAACAAGTTATTGTGTATTGCTCAGCACTAATATATCTAAAACACAACTCTGCACTCCGGTCCAGGGCACATAATGGAAGAGGAAGAGGAAAGGCTGTAGGAACCAGAGGACTAGGAAAGCTGCTGTGAGATCAGATCTCCTCAATGATGGAGAACATCACTATGATACCTCAACACTACGGGTGCCTAAATAAGACCCAAAAGAGGACACTGCTAGTCAATAAGCTGATATAGGAGAGAGGGGCCTACTAACCACAGGCCTACCCCTCAACAAAGAAGGCAACTAAGAAATGCTGAGAGCTGGAGAACTCATCTTCCCAAGGATGAGCCTCCTAAGTGGTTATCTAGTTCCAAATCAAACCGTCAGTCTTGACATTATAAACATGCACGTAAAACTACGGACTGAACAGGCTGTCTTCCATATTCATGCATTTATACATGTTTGTAACAATAACAATTAAGGAGGAAGAGGACGGATTAGAGAAGAGACAGGTTTGGGACAGGGAAGAGTTACAGGGGGGAAAGGGAAGGATAAATGAGTAGATATATTTTAAATTTTAAAAACTAAATATATTAAATAATCTAAAAATAAGAAAAGGCAAAGTTTTCTTATTTTCCTTTCTTAGAACCTATCATCAAATATTATATAGTTTCATCCATTAAGATGGGAAGAACTTTTTGTCAGAATATAAAACTAATAGATATTCTACAGGGCAAAGTAAACATAAAATATATGTTTAGGATCAAAAACATCTACAACCCTTTAGTAATAAATAAAGTGTTAATGTCCATGCAACCCCATGTAATTCCAAAAAATTCTTGACAAGCAATTTTTTTGACTTGATATAGTACAGGTTTATTACGGTAGCAATTGGCATGGGTCATATGAGACTGTACATGGGTTAATTTTGTGGTACAGCGGCTGATGACAAGGTGTTCATTTGGTCTGTGTTATCATTGTATATTTTAGATTCTTTTCTGGATTCACAGGTTATTAGCAGGAATCTACTTCTTGTGATTATAGGTAGAACAAAAGTAATACTGGCCCCCTCTCCTGACCCGCTCCCCGCCCGCCATCTTGGACTGTCAGCCAGGGTCAGGTCTCAGGAGCTAGAGGAGGCATGCTATTTCTTGTCAAGTGCAGTCTGCTTCCCAAGTGCCATTGAGATAATATTAGAGAGAAGGTCTCCTTTAAAAAAAGGGGGGGGGGGCTCTGTAAATAAGAAAAAATCACTAAGTATTTTCCTCTAAAACAACTAAAAAATTAAAGACTGGCAAGATAACTCAGCAGTAAAGGTACTACAGTGAAATGTTCCCAAATAAGAAAATACTTAAAAATAAACTGATTTACATCTTTAATTTTACATTTAAAATCATTCAACATTATAATGTGTCAAATGGTAATTAGAAGAAAAGTCCATTATGCCTAGAGTTTATATTTAAGTTGAAGAGTCTGTTAGTCTGACTTTTCATTGCTTTGACAAAATACATTAGAAAATGACTTCAGGGTGAAAGATTTACTTTTGGCTCACTGTGCTTCAGGTTTCATAGTCCATATGGCTAGGCCCACAGTAAGGCAGAGAGCATGGCAGAGAGCATGGCAGGACAGAGCTAGTCATGGTGGCCAGGAAGTAGTACAAACCACAAGAAAGGACTAGCGCAAGCTATGAGCCCAAGACGCTCCAGTGACCCATGTTCTCCACTCAGATACTACCTGTCAGAGTTTCCTCCACTCCCCACTAATCTGTCAGATTTTTAATCTACCAGTGGAATTAACTATTGATTCTGTTAGAGTTCTTATACTATTATTATCTCTGCAAATGCTCTTGCATATACACAAAGAAGTGTAAATTTCTAACCTCTTAGCCATCTTAAGTGTAGTTAAGGTAATGGTCAAAATTTGCTGTCATAGGAGGGAAATATATAGAACATATATATTCTGGGAATAGTATATTTGAGGGCCATGTTAGGCACTGAAGTCCAGTTGAGTTCAGAAGCTGTAAGAGGAAAGAGAAAGATGTTTGCTTTGTGTGGAACTGTGACATGCTAATAAAAGAAAAACAAATGTAATTTGTATGATGAATGCGACTGAGTACTGACTTAAGTAGCTGGAGAAAGGGCAGAGATGGACATGGTAGGCCATCCTGCAACACAGAGGGAATGACTGGAGATTACAGAATTAGGTAGAAGTTATAGGACAAACGCAGAATATGTGGATTCTTTCTGTCTTGTTTTTAAAAATAAAAATCCTGTTTCCTATAACCAAATAGGTTTGGTTTATCAAGTTTAGTTTTTAAACATCTTCTTTTACACCAAATTAAAGTCTGGGGGCTACAGGTCAGCCAAAAAATAAAAAGAAAAGCCCAGGCAGTAAATCGTCTTTGCAAAGGACATTACTCTGGCGCCACTTCGTCTGGATGTGCACTAGAGCCTGATCATATAGGCCTGCATCATCTCTACTTCATTCAGCTCCTGCCTCCAGGTTCCTACCTTGTTTTCTGTGGTTGATGGCGAGGAATTTGAAGAATTCTGTAACTATGTGGAAAACTGAATACATACTGGAGGATAAGAAGAGACCGTATTACTGTTAACTGCTGCTGTCTTCTCCTTCTCCTCTTCCTCTTCCTTCTTCCTCTTCTTCTTCTTCTCCTTCTTCTCCTCCTCCTCCTCTTCCTCCTTATCCTCTTCTTCCTTCCCTTCCTCCTCCTCCTCTTCTTTTTGTATGTATTTATTTATATGACTACACTGTAGCTGTCTTCAGACACACCAGAAGAGGGCATCAGATCCCATTACAGATGGTTGTGACCCACCATTTGGTTGCTGGGATTTGAACTCAGGATGGACCTCTGGAAGATCAGCCAGTGTTCTTAACTTCTGAGCCATCTCTCCTAGCCCCTAGGTATACTTCTTATACAAAAAGACCAGGACAAATATCAGAAAACAGGGTAAATTACAGGAGAACTTGACGAAGGATCACTAGTTACCACTTAGAGGGAGTCCAAATTTTGGGGAACAGGAGCAAGCAAATAAGTGCAAGTAGAAAAAGAAGAAAAAGACTCAGCAGACACAGAAGCCTGCACACAGTGGCACAGCATTCGCACACAGCAGACTCAACCCTCCTGCACACTCTAAGTCACTCTAGAGTGCCAGGAGCCAAACTGATCTTACTTTATGTTTAGAGTTCATTTTAAAGATAGGCTTGGGTTTTGACTTCTCCTCAGCTACAGACCTTGGAGAGATCCGGTGGTCAATGGTCACTGTGCCCTCCCAGAAGAAGAAAACATCTTACAGCTGCCAGAGATTCACCTTGGCTGAATGCCCAGGCTACGTGAAGAATCCCACTTGCTCACTTCTTCCCCTACCTGTATAAGTTCCCTGAGAAAATACAGTTTGGGAGGCCTTGAACAGTCAATTAGTCTTGGCCTTGTTCTTCACGTCTCCTGCCTCTGTTTCTCTGCCCTTCTCTTCTAGGGTCCCCTGTCGAAAACCGACACGGGCCGGGGCACTAGATGCCTTATAATTTTACTAGCATGGAAATACCAGGTATATGCTTGTGTTGTTTGCGGTAATGGCAGGAAAGATTTCTTTGAATACAGACTTTTTTCCAGACTGTTTTGAATACAAAGTTTTTTCTTCTGAAAACAGGGCAGGATATTCTTTCTAGTTCTGCCACTCCAAAGACTTTATTCCAGATATAAAACAGATAAAGATGGCAACTGTTAATCATTTTACTTATAAAGACAATGAAAATTGAAAACAGTATCAAGATACATGAGTGAGACACTAGTACAATTATAGTAATGAAAGGCCATATAAAACAACTTTATGACATAGGAGCCTGGCCCCAGTGGGAAGCATGGTTATAAAATAGAAAAATATGATATTTGGTGGGGGGAGGAGAGAGGCAAAAAAACATTGTATATATAGTATTTTCATTAGATGATCTTTGTTTTTTTTTTTTTAAGAAGAAGATATACATTTTGGATGGTATTATACATAAACTGATTTACTATTATGTTTGGGTTACTTTTCTTTATTTTTTTTTAAATCTGTTCTAAAATAAGAGGACAAACAAGGTTAAGATCTCCAGATCTCATACACAAAGAGCAGGACATACATCCACAGGATATAATCCATAAGCTAAATATATTATTTTTAAAAAGTCAATATTCATAATAAATACATGAGATGTTCAAGCTGTTTACATAAGCCAGAAAAAATATCAGTAACCCTGAACCTAATTATTTTACTTAGACTCCAGGAAATAAGCTGACAAATCTTATCCTCAAAGATCTTCATTGCTATTTCATTTTCAACAATGAAAAAGCAGAGAGCTGCTTTCTAATAAACAAAAATCCTGAAGAAATCGCTATATCTGATGGGGTGATGCTACACTATAAAATTAAATGAGAGACTCAAGTGTTAAAATTACAAGGAGTAATTTTACTGGGAGTAATTGGGATCAGCGGGCCCCAGGAACGCAGGAATTCCACCAGATCAGTGGCACAGATTCCTTCCAGTCTGTCTGGACTGGAGCCCTGAGCTGACCTTAGGCACAAATTCTGCAGCCAGTCCCACAACACCCAGAGCAAGCTCCACTCCCAGGCACTTTTACCTGCCCAGGATCGCAGGATCCCAGTATCCCAGGAACCCAGGAGCTTGGTCATACCAGGATCTCAGGGTCCCAGAGGCAGCTTGACTCCCAGGAGCTCCAACACTAGGATCTCAGGATCACAGGATCACAGTGACAGTTTGACTCTGAGGAGTTCTGACACAACCAGGGTAACAGGAAGGACAGGCTCCAGTCAGATATAGAGAGGGCAGATAGTAGTAGAGATAATCAGATGGCAGGAGGCAAGTGTAAGAACATAAGCAACAGAATCCAAGGTTACTTGGCATCATCAGAACCCAAATCTTCCACCACAGCAAGTCCTGGATACAGGAAAAGCAAGACTCTGATCTAAAAATCACTTCTCATGATGATGATAGAGGACTTTAAGAAGAACATAAATAACTCCCTTAAAGCAATACAGGAGAACACAGGTAAATGGCTAGAAGCCCTTAACAAGGAAATACAAAAATCCCTTAAAGAATTACAGGAAAACACAATCAAACAGGTGAAGGAATTGAACAAAACCATCCATGATATAAAAAGGGAAGTAGAAACAATAAAGAAATCACAAAGGGAGACAACTCTGGAGATAGAAAACCTAGGAAAGAAATCAGGAGTCATAGATGCAAGCATCAACAACAGAATGCAAGAGATAGAAGAGAGAATCTCAGGAGCAGAAGATACCATAGCAAACATTGACACAACAGTCAAAGAAAACTCAAAAAGCAAAAAGCTCCTGACCCAAAACATCCAAGAAATTCAGGACACAATGAGAAGACCAAACCTAAGGATAAGAGGTATAGAAGAGAGTGAAGATTCCCAACTTAAAGGGCCAGAAAATATTTTCAACAAAATTATAGAAGAAAAGTTCCCTAACCTAAAGAAAGAGATGCCCATGAACATACAAGAAGCCTACAGAACTCCAAATAGACTGGACCAGAACAGAAATTCCTCCTGGCACATAATAATCAAAACACCAAATGCCCTAAACAAAGAAAGAAAAAGGTCAAGTAATATATAAAGGCAGGCCTATCAGAACTACACCAGACTTCTCACCAGAGACTATGAAAGCTAGAAGATCCTGGATAGATCTCATACAGACACAAATGCCAGCCCAAGCTCTCAATCCAGCAAAACTCTCAATCATCATAGATGGAGAAACCAAGATATTCCATGATAAAATCAAATTTACACAGTATCTTTCCACAAATCCAGCCCTACAATGGATAATAGATAGAAAACACCAACACAAGGAGGGAAACTACACCCTAGAAAAAGCAAGAAAGTAATCTTTCAACAAACCCACACAAACATGATTCCACTTCTAACAACAAAAACAACTGAAGTAACAATCACTTTTCCTTAATATCTCTTAACATAAAAATTAATATTACCATCATATCCTAATTGATTGACATTCAAAAATATAAAGAATTAGAAATTTGTTGACTGTCACCCAGTGGTTTCTCTAATTTGGTAATTGGGGAAATATGTCCAATATTGTACAATCCATATATACTTTCTACTTGGTTGTATGTGGCAGTGTCTTGCTGTGTGCCACATAATGGCCTTGACATCATGCTTCTCCTATCTCAGCCTCTCTATAAGTGGGATTGTTTATTTGATGTTTTTACACTATATTATGGTTTTCAGAACAGCTTACATATTTCAAAATTACTTAGACAGCCAAAAGAAATGTAGACAATTAATTTGGGAGGTGGTTTGTAAGAGAACAACAAAGAGTGAGACTGAATGTTTTGCTTGATATTTATAATTATTGTATCAATTTTGAAGATGATCTTATAAGTTATTCTTTTTCTGAGATGAATGCTTTTCAAAATCATCACAGTCAATGAAACAGAATCTTACCCTTACCTAATATCTGTACCACCCTCAAAGCAGAGCCATTGTTCATTGAAACAGTCATTGATGAATGACTTCATGGATAGACCATCTTAACACACACACCATTTCTTAAATGAATGTAACCTGTTCCCTGTGGGCTGAAAATGATGACAATCACTCAAGTCAAATAGCTTTGACAATAACAGGAAATCTGTATCCAAATAATTGTGCCTACAGTTCATTCCTTGGCACAGCAGAACTGTCAACTAATCTTAGCTACTATAGAGGTAAAATCCTTTGGTGATGTGAGGGGCATTGAAGTACAGCCTTATTACAATGAACTCCAATGTCTAAAAATTGTTCTTATTTTGGGTTTGTACCACAGTAAGAGCCAATATTTTTTTTTTCCGAGGCAGAGTTTCTCTGTATAGCCCTGGCTATCCTGGAACTCACTCTGTAGACCAGGCTGGCCTCGAACTCAGAAATCCACTTGCCTCTGTCTCCCAGAGTGCTGGGATTACAGGCGTGCACCACCACGGCCCGGCTAAGAGCCAAGATTTTAAGGTCTACTAAAAACAAAACAGACAAACAAACAAAAAGACTTTTTCTTTTTATGTTCATTTAATAACATGTCCATTATTTTTATGATTGGTATAAAATATATATTGTGTTGAATATAATAAAACATTAAAATTAAAAAAACAACCAACAAAAAATTATAAGGAGTACAATGAAACCACAAACAGAAGCAAGCCCTGTGTGCAGCTAGATGCTTGGAAGAAGATCGACTAAAACTACCTGAAAGTTCTGGAGGGGAGCCACCCATGGCTGCTTTCTCAACATGCATTACTTTATAAGTCGAAACAAAAATGAAAAACTGATAACTAAAATACTGGAATAAACATAATTGTATTAATTTGGCATAGTCATTGAGGGATGCTAGCTTTGATGAAGTTCTAATCTAACATAAAGGTTACCTGGTATCACGTGGAAGGCTGAAGAGGACAGACCCCAGTGCGAGGCTGTTATGAGATCTCGCCTAAACAAAAGCAACAGCAGCAGCAGCATGAAGTGCTGGAGACTGGCTCTACTGCTCTGATTCAATGGGAATCTGCATGCCCAGACACTAAAGGTTTTTTGGTTGATCAATAAAGACTCCAAAGGCCAATGGCTTCCCAAAGGGATGCTGGGCCTTAATGCTGGCCGGCCGCTTCCCAACTGCGCCTGGGGCAGGGAAGGCTCAGGAGTGCCCGCCTTTGAGGCAGCCGAGGCCTTTTTAAAAGCTAGTGTGTGTGTGTCCTTCATTCGCAGATCCAAAGACAGCTTCTGGGCACATTGCATCTGCAGCAGCCGCAGCAGTGTAGCCCAAACTCACCACTGCATGAAGGACCGACAGATTTACTTAAATCCTGTCAATAAAATGGCTTTATAACTATTATGAGTATATAAGAAAAATATTTTATAAAATAAAATTTATTCATTTTCAATAAAGTATAAAATTTTACTTAAACATGTAACTTCCATGTTTACAACTGACATATATAAGTATTTCTTAATTTCATTTTTCTAGGAAAAATCTAAGCACACATATTTTGCTTAGTTATTTATCCAATAAAAACAATGAACCTGAAAATATAGCTATGCACACAGAACGCGAGATGGGTTCCACTGTAATGTGTCTAGCTAAAGAGACCTTCAGTACTTGTAAAAGATAAATCTGCCCAAAAGGCATCAGATTCTGTTAAAAAGTGATACTTCGAGGTATGCTTGTTTCTATCAACAAGCAGTTTAAATGTTTTATAGAACTAGAAAGACAGGCTCTTGCTAAGCACCAAATATAAGTTTCAATATAAGCTATACCAAAAAAAAAAAAATTAAAGAATCAGATTGACAGAATCTGAATACTTTCTCAATTTCTTAATATCCTAACCCCAGAAATGTTGTTGTCGCCTAACTTAGAAAATTACTGCATTTATTTTTCTCTTCTATATTTACTTTAAACATATAAAAAGTAGAAGAAACTGTGACTACTTATTTGAAAGCTAAAGAATTTGGATTATGGCTTTAATTTTACCCATTCTCCCTCTACCCTAATCTCTCTCTGTAACAAAAGAAAAGCTAATTAATAAATAAATGTGCTATTTCTAAGAACTGTGACTATTTATTTTTTCCAGATAATGAAGTTAATGGATAATCATTCCTTAGGAAATAAACATAGAACAAATTCACTGAACATACTTTTTAAAAAGTGCAATGAGAGCCCAAATTGGAGGTCTCCATTAAGTCCCTCCCCTGGAGCTCAGGCCGCCTGGGAAGAGGTGGAGGAAGGACATAGGAGGGTCCAGACAGGTGGAGGACACGAGGAGGACACAGCCCACAGAACCAACCCAAGAAGCAGGGTTCACAGGCTCGCAGCCTGAAGCTGCAAGCGCGGGCCTGCTGGGCCTGTGCTGGGTCTTGAGCATAGGCCTTATGGTCGCGTGGCCTGGTGTTCTTGAGGAACTCCTACCAGTGGGCATGGGGGTGTCTCAGACTCTTCTGCTCACTCTTGGGACTCCTTTCCTCCTTGCCCAGTCTTGATATGAGGTTTGTGCCTGGTCTTATTGTAACTTCTCATGCCAGTCAACTGATATCGAGGTAGACTTGCTCTTTTCTGAAAGGGACTGGAGGAGGGATGGATCTGGGGGGCAGGAGGTGGGAAGGGGGGCTGGGAGGAGGGGAAGGAGGAGAAACTTCGGTTGGATGTATTTTTTTTTAATTGAATTGATTTCTTTTTAAGGTTTATTTATTTATTTTATGTATGTGAGTACACTGTCACTGTCTTCAGACACACCAGAAAAGGACATCAGATCCCATTACAGATGGTTGTGAGCAACATGTGATTGCTGGGAACTGAACTCAAGACCTCTGGAAGAGCAGTCAATGCTCTTAATTGCTGAGCCATCTCTCCAGCCCAGTTAGGATATATTGAAAACAAAAAACATATAAGAAGCAAAAGAAAAAAGAAAGAAGCAAAAACTCAATATTTTAAATATACGATTTTCTCACTATACAAATCTTTAAAATGTTGTAAGAAATTTCTGTGTATCTCACTCAGTGGCCTGGGCTGAGTCCTCAATACCCCAGTCTCCTAAAATGAGTAACGAATGTTCATGTTGAATTTATACTCCATGAGACACCATGTGAGACATTAACTTTTTTGTAAGATATACATATATTTATTTCTTTAACAGTTAACATTGTTTTAGAAAGTGTACTAGCTGGTTTTGTATGTCAACTTGACACAGCTGTGGGGCATTTTCTCAATTAGTGATCAAGGGGAGAGGGCCCTTTGTGGGTGGTGCCTCCCTGGGCTGGTGTTCTTGGTTTCTATAAGAAAGCAAGCTGAGCAAGCCAGGGGAAGCAAGCCAGTAAGAAACATCCCTTCACGGTCTCCGCATCAGCTCCTGCTTCCTGACCTGCTTGAGTTCCAGTCCTGACTTCCTTTGGTATTGAACAGCAATGTGGAAATGTAAGCTGAATAAACCCTTTCCTCCCCAACTTGCTTCTTGGTCATGATGTTTGTGCAGGAATAGAAACCCTGACTAAGACAGAAAGGGAATTACATAATAGTCCTAAGAAGTCAGGAAGCAGCTGTTGTTATCAGTTATCAAGACTATCATTACCACCATCATGACCACTATCATCAGTGACACAGAGAACTCCTGTCACACAGACAGAAGGAAGTAAAAAGAGCTTTACTTAAAGCATGTCTTCTCTTCAAACTTCAGGGTGAAGCCTCACTGAGATAAACAGGACAAAGAAAAACTGGTGCTGGTCTCCCCATTACCTTCCCCACCCCCCATCAGCTGCTTTTCCTGCTCCTCTCGTGGAATTATTAGCAAAACAAGCTAAATCCAGAATTAAAGTGCCCAAGGAAGTAACAGGCAGATTAAAACATTTGTAATTGCCATTAAGAAAAGCTATTTCTGGAGTCTACCTTCTTGAGTTCTTTATATATCTTGGATATAAGCCCTCTGTCGGATGTAGGGTTGGTAAAGATCTTTTCCTAATTTGTTGGTTGCCATTTTGTCCTTTTGACAGTGTCCTTTTTGCCTTACAGAAACTTTGTAGTTTAATGAGGTCCCATTTGTCAATTCTTGATCTTAGAGCATAAGCTATTGGTGTTCTGTTGAGGAAATTTTCCCCTGTGCCCATGTCCTCAAGGGTCTTCCCCAGTTTCTTTTCTATTAGTTTCAGTGTGTCTAGTTTTATGTAGAGGTTCTTGATCCACTTAAGAATTTTCACCTGAGGAATACTGAATGGCTGAGAAGCATCTAAAGAAATGTTCAACATCCTTAGTCATCAGGGAAATGCAAATCAAAACAACCCTGAGATTTCACCTCACACCAGTCAGAATGACTAAGATCAAAAAGTCAGGAGAAAACAGGTGCTGGCAAGAAAGTGGAGAAAGAGGAACACTCCTCCACTGCTGGAAGGATTGCAAGCTGGTACAACCATTCTGGAAGTCAGTCTGGTGGTTCCTTAGAAAACTGGGCATGTCACTTCCGGAGGACCCTGTTTTACCACACCTGGGCATATACCCAGAGGATACCCCAGCATGTAATAAGGATACATGCTTCACTATGTTCATAGCAGTCCTATTTATAATAGCCAGAATCTGGAAAGAACCCAAATGTCCCTCAGTGGAGGAATGGATACAGAAAATGTGGTATATTTATACAATGGAGTACTATTCAGCCATTAGAAACAATGAATTCATGAAATTCTTAGACAAATGGATGGAACTGGAGAACATCATCCTAAGTGAGGTAACCCAGTCTCAAAAGAACACTCATGGTATGCACTCACTGATAAATGGATATTAGCCTAGAAGCTTGGAATACCCAAGACACAATGCACATATCAAATGATGCCCAAGAAGAAGGAAGGAGAGGCCCCCGGTCCTGGAAAAGCTCAGTGCAGCAGTGTCAGGGAGTACCAGGACAGGGAAGTGGGAAGGAGTTGATTGGAGAACAGGGGGAGGGAAGAGGGCTTACGGGACTTTCGGGGAAGGGGTTATCCAAAAGAAAAAAGAAAAAAGAAAAGAAAAGCTATTTCATCTCTGAAAAAGATTTCCTTTGAGATGTCAACGGCTTAAATTTTGCTAGTAATTTTCAAAATAATTGCCATACTATCTCTCTAGTTAAAAAATGGTTACATAGCAGCCAAAGCAGGGCGGACATGTTGAAAAACCCAGAGATTTGCCTGCCTCTGTCTGCCAACCACTAGGATTAAAGGTACGCAGCACCACTGCCTGGCTAAGAAAGTATCTTAATTGGGTTTGATTTCCATTTGCCTGACAGCTGAGGATACGGAACAACTTTTCAGATATTGATTGGACGTTTGTACTTTTTCTTTTGAGAACTATCCAATCAATTAACTTAGCCATTTCTAGATGGCAATATTTGATTGTGCACACATGCGTGTATGTATGTGCACCTGTGTTGCGTTCGAGTTCTTTGTGTTTGGATATTCTTTTCCTTGTCAGATGCACAGCTGATAAACACGTCCCTATCTTGTAGGTTGGCTGTGCCTTCATCCCGATGTGTCCTCTGCGGTACAGAAGCTTTTCCTCTTTCCGTAACCCTGCTGTCATCTCTGTCTGTTATTTACTAGACTACGGGAGTCCTATTCAGACATCCTTATTACGCCTGTATCTTCAACTGTTTTCCTCCACCAGTTTCATGCTTCTATTACAGTCTTTGAATCATATAATAGAAATTTTGAGGCCAAGCCAACACAAGTAAAAATGCTGAGTTCCAATACATATATATCTTAGAAACCAGTTCACCTTAAATCATATATTTCATACTGAAAAATTCATAATTTCCCCATTTTCTATCATAATAGTTAATACCATCATTTTCATAAGAACACACAATAAAATAAAACTACTTTCAAGGAATGTATCTTAAGAAAAAATTTGCTTAATAAATTCAAAATAACTAAAGCAATATCATAAAATCCACATGAACACTATAATATGCTCAATCAGTACAAATTAAGGATCTAATTATACATGCTTAATACTCAATTTGCATTTTAAAAGGGAACACAAAGCATTCTATTTTAGGTCTAAAAATAAACTTCTGAATTAAAACTTTAAGAGAAAACTAACTATAGTATGCATTCCCTTCCCCACCCTAAAAATTAGAACATGCCAAGAACGAAGCCTATTTTCAAGTACTGGGCTACACTGAACCCGAATGATTTATCTCACCAAGATAAAAGAAAAAGGTGTGAGTATCAGAGCTATAGATCTGAAGTCTCTCTGTCAAGTACTTCCTTGTTACTCACATGCAATGTTGTATAGAGAGGGAGCTCAGAAGGAACAACCCTTCTTACTGTTGCTGGGTTGGGTTCTGCTAGTCAGCACCCCCATGGCTTACCCCAACTTGCAAACCCATCCTGTCTGGAAGAAAGCATATGCAAGGGAGATGAGGAAGGAAAATATCATCTCCCTGCCATGTCCACAGGAAGCTCATGGACCCTGCAATCCACATCACACTGTTGGGCTCCCTAGCACATGCTAACCCTCCCTGTTAGTATGGTTTCCACCACAGTCACAGATGCCCAGCACACAGCTTGAAGAGGAAGCACTTCTGTGGCTCATGGCTTGTGGTGGCTTGGCTCTTTGCTTCTGAGTCATGAAGGAAAGCACAAAGACAAAAACCCCGAAACAAAGGACAAAGAGAACAGCCTCCCGGCCTTCGAGGCCACGCCTCCAGTTCCCTCAGTTCCCAGCACTAGCCCTCAGTGCCTCCTAAAGGTCTGACCAGCTCCTAAGAACCTACCCACTCTTTAACGCCTGGATCTGTGTGAGAAATAAAGGCCCACAACTTAAGACTCCTATATCTCCTCCATACATACAATTTTATACGGCCCTTCCTAGGGAGATTGATGAGAACGAAAAGGCAGCAGCAGCTAGAGACTTGTGTCTGTGCCACATCCTATGAGGAACTGCCCTGAAGAAGTGCTGTCACTTTCAGATTCAGGCATCTCGGGCAGAGCAACTGCACTGCTGAGTTTAGAAATCACAGCCAGCACTGTGGTGAAGAGGCGGTGGGTGGTGCCAGCTGTATTTACTACAGACTTTCCCTCCCAGCTTCATCTACAGCGCCTCCAGCTCTCTCCCCACGTGCTGGTGCAGTACTCTAGGGGTAGATTTCGTCCCCAGAAATCACCTAGAAGGTTACCTCCTGAAAGCTGTCCTCTTGTCTCAATATGGATACCAGCACACACACACACACGTACGCGCGCGCGCACACGTACACACGTACACACGTACACACACACACACATACACACAAGCATTACTGTTTTACAACAAAATAATCAAGTATCTGGTGTCTCATATGATTCCAGCAGAACTCTATGGGCTCCCTGTCCACTCCCTTGAATTTCTTCGTTGTCTTTTCTTAATACAATTCTTCCCATCCCATTTATTTCCCTCTCTAAACCATTTTCCCATTCTTTCCTGTCTTCAAAGCACCTGTTCTCTAAATTTCTGCTCACTCCCCAGCAAGGCTTTGCCCTTACTGTCACATCATGAACCAATTAGCAGTGGCCTCTGGTCATCTGCCCAGCAGTGTCAGTGGAGACAGACAGGGAGAAAATGTAAGCAATAATTAAGAGGGCAGTGCGGGGTGGGGGCGGGAACTCAGTGACAAACACTGGGCTAGCACTGCTAGGCCCAAATCTGATACCCAGCGCATCCAAGAAGAAAGAAGAAGGGGAAGGTTGGTGAGACACAGAGAAAAAAGCAACAGCAACAAGTGTGAAAGAAACTTGCAGACATTGGATTGAAGAGCTAGGGAAGGGCTGCAGTGAGGATGTGACTGAGCTCTCAGGCCCTGTCATCCAAGGCAATGACTACAGCTTGATAACTAGTGTGAAATTAGCCAGGGTCTTTTGTATATGAAGAAATAAATATTTAGAGAGCTAAGGACCAGCAGCCAGAAAAAAGAGGGGGAAGAGCTCACACAGAGAGAAAGAGACAGAGAAACCTGTGCTGCCACGGGCCTGGCACACCCCATGGGTGCTTTCCAAACTATCCCCAAATGATATCAGTGCTCAGTGTATGACGGGACAAAGATCTGCACGCCTAGAATCGTACCAGTAGGAAAACTTATATTTTGTAGATATATTAATAATCCAGGATCAAAGAGTGACTAATAGTAATCCTATTAATATAGGTAATTACCTGAACATTGACAATATGGCCAAGGATGCTGGGCACTGTGACACACGCCTTCAATCCTATCTCTTGGAACACAGAGACAGGCGGATCTCTGTGTTCAAGGCCAGGCTGTTCTATATGGTCTACAGCACAACCAGGGCTACACAGGAAAACCTTGTCTTGAAATACAGGGGGATTAAAAAGGTAGAAAATGTTTCATTTTCTTAAATCTTTTTCTACCAAATGTTTCACTGGTTTTATAAAGCCTTGTAACAGCGATGTGGAGAAATGGCTCACACCGTATCTGAGCTCTGGATTCCCAGAGCCCACCTAAAACAAACAGGTGCGGCAGTTTGCACTTAGGCCTTTAGCTTAGCACTGGGGGAGGGCAGGGTGCAGACACGTAGATTCCTAAAGCCCACTGGCCTCAGAAAGACAAGCGTGGTCAGTGATGACGGGAAGACACCAGTATTTGGGATCTATCCTGTGTGCACACACATGCACATTTACCCATGTGCACATGTACACACGCCTATAACAAATTATAGACAACACAAAGAATTTTTTAATTTTTTATTGGTTATTTTATTTATTTATATTTCAAATGTTATCCCCCTTCCCAGTTTCCCCTCCACAAACCCCCATCCCATTCCCCCCTCCGCCTGCATCTGTGAGGGTGTTCCCACTCCCGCCTCGCCACCCTACACTGGGGCATCGAGCCTTCCCAGGACCAAGGGCTCCCCTCCCACTGATGCCAGACAGGCCATCCTCTGCCACATATGCAGCTGAGCTGGAGCCATGGGTCCCCCATGTGTACTCTTTGATTGGTGGTTTAGTCCCTGGGAGCTCTGGGGGCAGAGTGTGGGGTTTGGTTGGTTGAAACTGTGGTTCTTCCTACGGGGTTGCAAACCCCTTCATAAAAGCAGTTGTTTTTTTTTTTAGAATGAAAGTTGAGCTTTGATCACAAAGCTCACAAGGTCCATAAACCTTGTCCACTTCCATACATGGGGCGGCCAGTCCACAGTGCACAGCCCCTGAAGCAGGTCTAGTGACCCACTCTCACAGAGTGGGTGTAAGGGAGCTATGCCACATGCCTTCCATGGCTTCCCTGGCTCACTTTCCTAGATCATTCATGAACACACTTGGTCGGCCCAAGGCAGAGGTCCACACGGGAGGAACTGAGACCTCCTGCCAGCAAGCAGCATGTTAATGCTATGGTCTGGATCTGGAACGTTCTCCCAAGATTCAGTGCTAACTGCTTGGTCCCTAGCCCATGCACAACTGGCCGTCTCTACTGCCAGCCAAGCCTTAACATACTCCTGACCTGGCAAATACCTCAACTGAACTTCCTAAGAGACCAGAGTCTTCCAGCTAGGTGATCATTGACTCCTAGACCAAACCAATATGTGAGATTTATAAACCCCAAGTGCTGGGCTAACTTACTACACACAAATGGATACCAATAATCATACTACGTGCACCCTCAAATCTCGGCCACACTTCACACCATGTTCCCATGAGTGTCCTTTCATTACTGAGTTCCCATTTTTAAGATGTTCCGCCACTTAGAAAATACTTTATTTTCTGCTTATGAAACTGTCTTAACTCTTTCTTAAACAGCTCATTCACTTGAGCATTTGCTAGTGCATTTCTCTGCATTTTTGCTGTTTTATAGATCGTCCCCCTAAGATATATATACAGGTTTTAAATTGTATTTAGCATACTGTAGTGAAGGTATGCAAGAAGCTTGCTGAGGAAAACTCCAATTACACACACACACACAAAAACACGCACGCAAGCACACATGCACGCACGCGCACACACACACACAAACACGCACACGCGCGCGCGCACACACACACACAAACACACACGCAAGCACGCATGCACGCATGCACAAACACACGCACACACACACATGCATACACATGCATACACACGCACACACATGCATACGCACAGACGCGCACACACGCACACACATGCACACGCACAGACGCGCGCACACGCACACACACACACACTAGAGGTGAATCTGAACAACATGAAGCAGCACAGACAGACGTGAAGGAGCTCTGCTACCTCAGGCATGCTTACTTGCTAGCTGCCAAAGCCTTGGAGTAAGCTACCTAAAGTAGGCCAGCCTTTGCTTCTTCAGTTCTTTTTAACAAGGTTCCTAACAGTATTTTTCTTAAAGGAATAAAAAAGTTTAAGAAAATAACGTGCTCAATTTTTTTCATAGAGTGTCTTGTATAGAGTATAAAAATTATTACTTTTAAACTATCTGAGATGTATTAAGGAAGAACTAGCTCATAGCATGAGTCTAAACCACCAATCTAAACAAAAACAGACATGTTTTAAGGTGTGTTCTATCTCTTCTGAAACAAAAGAAACTCAGTTCAAATTTTTATTTTCTCTTTCCCCATAGTAAATGCTAAAAACTTGAGACTTGGAAACATTCACTATATATTCCACTCTCTATTGACCCTATATATTTCATAACCCAAAATAGAAACAAAGACTGGGAAATTAGCTTGTTTATTCCACCCCAGTGTCAAACAAAAGTACACATAGCATTCAGAGCACGTGCATGCTACCTTAGAGCTGCCAATCATGCTTGTTTTGAAACTCTTCGATTTCCAGAGCTGTCAATCACATGTGTTGTGACAGAGATGCCAGGGTAGAGATAATGCATTAAGAGACATAACCCTCATTTACACAGTAATAAATAAAAGGACTTTTTACTTATACAACTGAGCTGGAGGGTTTTACAGAAATGCTTGCAATTCCTGAAAAATGAAAATATAACAATGAAAGGAACAGACTTGGAGAATTTGACAAAGCTATAAGCACTGACAAACCATGGGTACTCTGAATTTTGGAAAAGACAAAAGTGTTCCCACCCGGTAAGTGACCAGAACGAGAGAATCAACAGACAAAGGTGTCATAAAGAACACCCTTCTGTGCTGCCTCCCCAGCACCACCCAACCCACTCCTCATCTCATAAGGTGCATCTGAAGTAGGATGCTGCTCAAAACCCACCTCTGCCTCCTGCACAAGCAGTCAGTCAGCAAGACTGGCCTCTCCTCCACCTGCAGAGGCCTTTCTGCTTCCCACCTTCAGCCTGCACCCACAACGCCATCATTCTTTCTAGTAGTTTCCTTAGTGATCTAACGCTAGCATTTCTCTTGCAGTAAACAGTCCACCACACTTCCAGAGTGATCCCACTGAAACACAGATGTGATCCACGCTGCCTATGAAATAGTTCCCTGGCAGCTGGCCATCCTCAAAACAAAGCCACCCTTGGAGCAGTGTGTGTGTGTGTGTGTGTGTGTGTGTGTGTGTGTTTATGTATATATATATATATATATATATATATATATATATATATATATATATATATATATACATATATATATATATGTGTGTGTGTGTGTGTGTGTGTATATATGTGTATATATGTCTATATATGTGTATCTATGTGTGTGTATCTATGTGTATATATGTGTGTGTATATGTGTATATATGTGAGTATATATGTGTATATATGTGTGTGTGTATATATGCGTGTGCATACATACATCCTGAAGCCCTGCATCCTGCCCACAGGACCTTTCCCAGCACGTCCACGCAGACTCACTAAAGCATCTCGGTTCCCAGGAGACATGGCTCTCCCTGGCAGTAGAGCCTCCTCGGTCCTTCCTCCCTCATGTCAGCAGCTCCTCTGCAACAGCCTGTCCGACACAGCAATGGACACAGTGACCCCTAGCCCCCACTCCTGAAGAATGCAGCCCAAAGAATGAACATGGCATTATTTGTAGTGGTTTATTCTCCATACCCTGGACTGAATCGACTCTCAGGATACAACACTATCTTTAATCCATATATAAGTTCCTCATGTTGTGGTGACCCTCAACCATAAAATTATTTTCATTGCTACTACATAACTGTAATTTTGCTGTTACGAATTCTGTTATTAATAATGTAAATAACTGTTTTCCCAAGATCTTAAGTGATCCTTGTGAAAGGGTCAACTAACCCCCAACGGAGGCAAGGAGGGTGACCCACAGGTTAAGAATCACTGCTATAATAGCTGCACACTTAAAGTTTGCTGGACTCAATAAAAAATTATACTATGCCTTGTTTGTTTAAAAATAAATGTTTAACAAGTATATTTCAAAGCAAGCAAACTATTCATTATTAAAAAGCCATTCTTTAAGCCTAATAATCTTTTAAAGGATTTTCATCATCTACTTATAAGTTCACTGTAAGAATTCCTTCAAATACAATTTAGAACCTAACCATCCCATCTTATTCTCCCTATAAGTCCTACTAAAGGTGACAAATGCTCATGTCACAACCACTCAGCACCTTGACTGGTTCAACAGACACTGTTCTCATATGTGACAGCCCTATCAAGGGCATCAGTGAACAGAGGCAGACCCCCACACCAGCTACACTCCACTCATCAGGAAGTCACTTATCTGGTGACATCAAGTATTCACAGAAGCCAATGAGAACAAAGCTACAGTAGTGAGAAGCTGCCAGAGCACACGTGAAAGCTTGTGTGCTGAGGTGTGTGCACTTAGAGAAGAGGCTGCTGGCCTTGCGCAGTAGCTGTTCCTATTTTAAGCACAACAAATTTGGTGAACAATTTCTCGTTTCAACACACTGAAATAAGAAAATGAAGACTTGAAAGAGCAGAAATGGACATGACAGCAGAAAAAGAGAGTTGAAGCAAGCCTACAGAACTGGGGGTGGGGTATGTGGTTACTGGGCAATAATTCTATATGGCATCGGTGTGGTGATAAAATATGTAAGTTCATATTTGCAAGTATGGTGTTGGGACATAAAAAATTTAAAAGATTAAGTTTTAAGCCCAATGATGTTCCAAGATGTTATATTCTATAAAAACCACTAAAAAATTAAAAAAATTTTATTAAAAAGTCTGTATATCAACAGACTTCTCTGTTCCCTGCCTATTAAACTGGATTTCTAAATAGCATGAGGCATATTGACTCTACCAATCACTGTCAAACATATCCAATTCCTGCTGCTACTGACCTCACTAAAATTACAGCCTCAATTCATCTGAAAAAGCCTGAGTCCACTGTTCATTCCCTTACTGGCAATAACACCCTGGAAATGTGAATACCATCGTCTTAGTCCAGGATGCTGCGTCAGAGGCACAGAGATGGCAGCCTGCAAACAGCAGCGACACATTTCTCACAGGTCTGAGCGTGAAGGGCTCCGGGAAGGCCGCAGCTGAGTCAGTGTCTGAGGAAGGCCACGTCCCGGACTGCTACGCCCTCAGCCAGGAGAGGGATCAGAGAGACTCTCAGGGCCCCCACAGAAGCACTAAGGCCACCCACCCGTGAGGAAGCACTCGCACGACTTACACCCTTTCCAGCAGCTCGGCTCCTCACAGCATCACACTGGGCTCTCACTGTCACTCACGGCCACGGTGAGCATGCTGGCACGGCCAGCATACCAGAGCAAACTACCCTGTATCCTTTAGCAGATCTCCATCTCCCTTCTCACTAGCAAGCTGCTTTCAGTGTCCCTGGAAGTCTTGATGACATGTAAGTGTTCTTATGCGTCAGGATCTAGAAAGCAGCAAAGTCAGGTGGAAAGCCGTCTTGGGCCCTGGATAAACTTTGTTAGGCCGAATCTACTTTGCTAATTACTAATTATGTAACTGAAGCACATTATCCCAGAGATTCATTTCATTCATTTGGAAAAAGCAATGATATTGTCTACATTTTATTTCTTGTGAGCTATTCACACTGGGACAAATCTGTTAATTAGTGTGCACATTATGTACATATACCAAAAGAAAAATACCTTTAAAAAAAAAAAGCAAATACTGCACACAGTGCTTTGTCTAAAGCAGAGTGGAAGCCCCTCTGGTCACGGAAAAGCAAAAGGAGACTCAGACAAAACAGACAGAGATGCTGTACGGAGGAGAAGCAAAAGCAAATGAACTTGAGCACAGCACCGCAGAACACTGCTTCCCTTGAGTAAGAGTCCACAGCGGAGCTCCCGCCCCTTCTCACAGCCATGCCTATACCGTTAGCCTCACGCCTGTCACTGGCCCGTCAGGTCCACCAGATGGAAAGACACCTGCAAAGCAATAGCTCCCAAAGTTTATAATTTTGTATTCATCGTGTGTGTGTGTGTGTGTGTGTGTGTCTGTGTGTGTCTGTGTGTCTGTGTGTCTGTGTGTAGACATGTGTGTGTGTACGTGTATGTGCACTCTGATGGCCTGTCCATGGCGTTCTTCTATAGGAGCAGGATGCACAGACCTGTCAAACCCAGGACCCTTAGCAAGTTACACCATCTCAACATCCAGGCACTACACTGCTGCAAGCTAGACCTCGGTACTGCCCACTCTGTGACAATGACAAAGGTCAGGTCCACGTTTGTTTCCAGCTCCCACCCACATGTTTTGTTTGCACTTAGGAATGAAACATGGCTGAAACAGTACCTGCAGTGGCTTTCTGCCTTCCTACAGTACTTAAAGTGACAGACACTGCGTAGACCAATAGTAATCTGAAGCCTTTCAGGAAGAACCTACCCAGTTCTGCACATACGGAGTAAGATTTCTCTGCAGACAGTGGGAAGCCTCCTGACAGGCTGGGCTCATCTTACAGCTGTGTTCTATACTGTAGGCAGCAGAAGAGCAAGGTTGAACTCTCCTTGAGCACACTTACACACGTCTCTTCTGGTCCACAGAACTGGGCACAGACCGGAGCTTCAGTGTCTGCATAGCATTTTCAACAAGGTCCTCAGAGGGCATCTCTCTCACTTCTACATCAGCAAGTCTGAGCAAGGCCTTTTCCGACTGCTGGATTTTGTCACTATTGTCCCTTTCCACATGTAGAGTTGGTGCTATTTTAAGCTAATTTATATCTAGTTTATATGCTTATTTACTATCTATCCCCATTAGACAGACTCGTTGCTTCATAAGGAGAAAGAATACTGTTTTTCACCAGCCCTGACACTCTGAAGAGGTCCAGTAAGCATGTGTGAATATTTGAATACACAAATGAAAACAACCTTTGTACCACCCTGTTCCCAATCTTCATTCATAAATCCATTCATTTTGTAAGTACATTGGAATTTAAGTATATATTTCTGGAGGCAGTAACTGGGTCCTGGACACATACTAACTACAAGACCAAGACATGCACACATTCAACTCTCCTAAACTCAGAAAGAAGGAAGGAAAGAGTGAAGGAGGGAGGGGAAGGAGACAGACAGAGGAAGGGAGGGAGGGAAAGAGAGAGAGGGAGGGAGGGAAGGAGAGAGAGGGAGGGAGGGAGAGAGAGGGAGGGAAGGAGAGAGGGAAGAAGAGAGAGGGAGGGAGGGAGAAGAAGGGAGGGAAGGAAAGAGGGAGGGATGGAGGGAGAGAGACAGGGAAGGAGAGGGAGGGAGGGAGGGAGAGAGAGGGGGAGGGGGAGGGGGACAGTGAAAACAGCAAGTACTCTAAGAACCAGGGATCCTGTTTGCAGAAGCACTGTGCGTGTGCTGCTCCTCCCTCTCTTTCGAAAGCAGGCGGAGGCGGGCAGCACACACTGTCACTTCAGTATCAGTGTGTACTCATGTGCCATGTGGACAGTTTCAGATGAAATCCTAATATTTAATAAATACTGCAACAGCTTCTAACATTTAACCATTTAAAGCCTCACTATCAAGAAGATTCAAGACATACTCTCGTTGTGTTGGAATCTCGGCTGGAGCCCAGACAGACCACACCAGGCCAATGCAGCTCCACGTGAGAGAGCTTTATTGGGGGGGGGCAAAAAGGGAGTGACAGAGACGAAGGGAGAAAAGAGAGAAAGCACCAGTGAGTCTGCCTTTGATTTAGGCTGCGACAGAACTGTTCGTAGGTAAACGTAAAAGGTAAACCAAGCGGACACTGGGAATGTATAGTGATTGACATAGCAATCCTATGCCATGCGTCCCTGTCACCCATGGGTGACATCACCGCCGATCCTAGGTTCCGAGGCAATCTGCAAATCCGGTTCCTGATACCAACAACTATAGGCCACAAAAGAGAAATATCTAATCTCAAATACTACACTTAAAAATCTACGATTTTTGCAAAGCTTCTGTAAGGCAAAGGACACTGTCAGTAGGACAAAACAGCAACCAACAGATTGGGAAAAGACCTTTACCAATCCTACATCTGATAAAGGACTAATATCCAATATATACAAAGAACTCAGGAAGTTAGACCCCAGACAATCAAATAACCCTATTAAAAATGAGGTACAGAGCTAAACAAAGAATTCTCAACTAAGGAAACTCTAATGGCCAAGAAGAATCTAATGGAAGGTTCACCATCCTTAGTCATCAGGGAAATGCAAATCAAAACAACCCTGAGATTTCACCTCACACTAGTCAGAATGAATGGCTAAGATCAAAAACACAGGAGACAGCAGGTGCTGGTGAGGATGTGGAGAAAGAGAACACTGCTCCATTCTTGGTGGGATTGCAAGCTGGTAAAACCACTCTGGAAATCAGAAAATTGGACATAGTACTGAGGACCCAGTTATACCACTCCTGGGCATATACCCAGAAGATGCTCCAACATATAACAAGGACACATGCTCCACTATGTTCATAGCAGTCTTCTTTATAATAGCCAGAAGCTGGATAGAACCCAGATGTCCCTCAATGGAGGACTGAATACAGAAAATGTGGTACATTTACACAATGGAGTACTACTCAGATATTAAAAACAATGACTTCATGAAATTTGCAGGCAAATGGATGGAACTTGAAAATATCATCCTGAGTGAGGTGACCCAGTCACAAAAGAACACAGAGAGTATACACTCACTGGTAAGTGGATATTAGCCCAAAAGTTTGGAAGACCCAAGATAAAATTCACAGACCAAGAAGAAGGAAGACCAGAGTGTGGATGCTTCCGTGCTTCTTAGAAAAGGGAACAAAATACTCACAGGAGGAAATATGGAGCCAAAGTGTGGAGCAGAGACTGAAGGAAAGGCCATGCAGAGACTGCCCCACAAGGGGATCCATCCCATATACAGTCGCCAAACCCAGGCACTAGTGTGGATGCCGGGAAGTGCTTGCTGATGGAAGCCTGACACGGCTGTCTCCTGAGAGGCTCTGCCACAGCCTGACAAACGGTTGCACTGAGTGCGGGATCCCAGATGGAGGAGTTGGAGAAGGGACTGAAGGAGCTGAGGGGGCTTGCAGCCTCATGGAGGAGCAACAGTGTCAACAGGCCAGACTCCTCAGAGCTTCCCGGGACTGGACCACCAACCAAAGAGGAGTGACCCATGGCTCTGGCCTTATATGTGACAGAGGATGGCCTTGTTGGACATCAGTGAGAGGAGCGGCCCCTGGGCCTAAGGGTGTTCAATGCCCCAGTTTAGGGGAATGCCAGGGCTGGAAGGGGAGGGTGGACGGGATAGGGGGGTTCTGAGGGGAGACCTGGAAAGGGGATGACATTTGAAATGTAAATAAAGAAAATATCCAGCCAGGTGGTGGTGGCGCATGCCTTTAATCCCAGCACTTGGGAGGTAGAGGCAGGCGGATTTCTGAGTTCGAGGCCAGCCTGGTCTACAGAGTGAGTTCCAGGACAGCCAGCAGCCAGGACTACACAGAGAAACCCTGTCTGGAAAAACAAACAAACAAAAAACCAAACAACAAAAAAAAGAAAATATCCAATTAAAAAAATGGCAAATGAGCAAATCATACCTGACACTTTCTATTCAAAACATTCTGAAGGCATTTTGAAACATGTTTAAGAAAATGGCATAACGAGAAAATAAATGTTGTAAAATTTTAATTAAATGAAAAAAGATCAACCAATATTCATAAGAAATATCTATGAAAAAAATATTAAAATATTAACAAAATTCTATCCTTATAGAAAAAGTACTAGATGTGGTGGTATACAACAATAATCTTAGCACTCAGGAGGAGGCAGAAGCAGGAGGATTGCCGTAAGTTCCAGGACAGAGAGGGCAACAAAAGAAGACTCTGCCTAAAAAAGGAAGCCCCAAAGGGTCTCAGGTGTTTGGAAGTTACAATAAGTTTGACTGAGCAGGGACAGTCTACTGAGAGGCATCTCAGCAAAGCTGTCTGTCTGTCAATGCGACTTCTATGACATTCATATCCAATCTGCCACAGCAAGTCAGCCTGGAGAAAAAGCAGACCAGGCTGCGTCCCTGACAGTACGATGCTGTAAGTGAAGACAAGAGGCCATCTTTGTATGAAATAAAACTGCATTTCATCTTAACGTTATAGATATACCTTCTATTAATGAAACGTGATATTTCACTGCTTCTGCCCACAGGGGATTACGAGGAATGCTTTAGAGGACACAGATTCACACCTGCTCCTCCCAGTAGTTAAAATCCACTGGGCACACAACCAAACCAAAAGGTGTCAACCTGGAAAAGTGTCTGTTAGGACGGAGGTAAGAGTAATCCAAATGTACCACATGTTTGTATGACATTATCACAGAACAAAGTTAATTTTAAAAAAATCACCTGTCTTCAAAAAACCTTTGAGTACATCAATCTTCATGAATGCTACACATGCACATACCCAGACACATGTATGAAGACGTGTGCATTCACATGTGTATGGAGACCAAAGTTGACATGCCAACATAGAATGTCATTTCTCCTCTCCTCTCCTCTCCTCTCCTCTCCTCTTCTCCCCTACTCTCCCCCTTCCCTCCCCCCTCTCTCTCTGTCTCTCTCTGTCTCTCTCTCTGTCTCTCCCCATCTGTCTGTCTGTCTCTCTCTCTCCCTCTGTCTGTCTGTCTCTGTCACTCTCTCTCTATCTATCTATCTCTGCTTTTGCTTTCATTTTCGCCTTTGCTTTTGCTTTTGAAGACAGGCTCTGGCTCTCCTGGAACTCTCTCTGTTTACCAGGCTGGCCTGGAACTCAGAGACCCATGAGGGCTGAGATTCGAGGCGTGTGCCACTGTGTCCATCTTGTTTCCTTTTCAGACGGGGTCTTTCATTAGCTTCACTCTCCCCAGACAGGCTATGCTGGACGGCAGGAAACCCTAGGGAAAATCGGCCTGTCTGCCTCCCCGGCACCGGAGTTACACGTGCACAGAACCACACCTGGCTTTGTGAGGGCGTCCAGGGTTGGAAGCCTGGACCTTGTGACTGCAGAACAAGCCACTGACTCACAGTTGTGTCCCCACCCCTGTGATCACAGTAAAGTCACTTGGAAATGATTGTACTTACTCGCCATCCACACCTGGTCTTTTACATACACAGTGAAACTTGCCACCAAAGTCTATGTAGAGATCATCCTCCACGATATGGAAGATCCGCCCAATGACCAGCTTGTCCTTCGCAGGCCCCATCTGTGTCAGTGGAGAGTGTCTCAGCATGGAGGCGAAAGAGTCCACAGTTTTTGGAGACT
This sequence comes from Apodemus sylvaticus, assembly GCF_947179515.1. NCBI lineage: Eukaryota > Metazoa > Chordata > Mammalia > Rodentia > Muridae > Apodemus > Apodemus sylvaticus. The sequence goes on along the minus strand of NC_067475.1, from coordinate 164,026,750 downwards.
CCTAAATATGAAAAGAAATGTTTATATTCATGAAGTCTATCAAGAAGGTGAGAGTAAGTTTAACAGGGACGTAGAGAGGAGTCATCACAAAACCCATCTGCTGGGCACTCACGTACAGAAGTGCAAGTTTGCTCCAAGAGCCACTCCTCCTCTTTTGCTTCCTGTCCTCTCCTTCCTTCTCACAGCACAGAAGAAAGGAGAGGAGGGCGGGACACCACAATGCTTCTCACAAGAACAGAGATGAGTGAGGGAACCACCAGCACAAAGCTTACTCACAGGGAAGGCAGATATCCTGGGACTGACTGCTTCCTTCAAGATTATCTGTAGAGCTTAGCATGCCAACCCATGCTGCCTACAACTTCAGCAATGCAGAGGCCAAGGCAGGAGCAATGCTGTGAGTTCACTATCTAAGCAACTCCCTGCACTCCACAGTATCCTAGACTAGAGACTGAAAGCCTGTTTCAGAAAAAAGGAAGGGAAAGTTGGTTATAGAGCTCAGGCTTCCTATTATTCTGTTGTATTTTTTTCTTCCTTAGCAGACTGGGATCCACACATGATCTTCTGGGCTCCTCCAAAGGGCTTGGGTCACTTCTCCAGCTCTGCCCTCTGTCTCTGGTTGACTCCACTCCACTGCTGCTGCTGTTCTAGGTGATCATCCTATGGCACTGGCATCTCCAATACACTGGGTCTTCCCTGTAACTAGACTTCACCAATAGCCTCTCATAGGCTCTCTTCATGGTGCCAAGCCTCAACTTCTTTGCATGACCTCTTCAGTCCTGGGCCATCAACTACAACTGAGGCTGTACCTTCACCAATGGCCTTCCCTGGTCTCTCACAGTGCTGAGCCGCAGAAGCTCTTCATGACCCCTCCATGTCTTCAAAACCAGTACCACTTGCATGATTCTTACACATTACCAAGTCCAGCTACAGTACAAGGTACAACCTTGGCTATCTCTGGAATACAATTCTTTGTGTTCTGATAAAAACACTTCCCAGAAGATTTCACCTCAGTGATTCTGGTCTCTTCTTAATCATCACTAATTTCGTAGCTCCACCTAACCAGCATCCCTTTCTATTCTTGACTCTAAAGCCAGAGTCACATGGCCAAAGGTGCTGAGTTCTGCTGCTTGCTGGGGCTAGAACATGGTCCCCCTTGTTCTATTATACCATCCCCAGATTTCTGTTTTCTAATCCTTCACTGCCTAGGCTTGGCTGAACTGGAACTTGCTCTGTAAATAGACCTTGATCTCAGAGATCTGCATGGCTGTCTCCTGAATGCTGGGATCAAAGGCACGTACCTAAGCTTTTCTCTACTTGGAATTTGCTTGGTACCAGACTGGCCTTGAACTCAGACACTGAGAGTTCTACATCTTGATTCAACGGCGGCCAGGAGGAGAGTTTCTCTTCTGCACTTGGGGAAACATGAGTACTAGAAGCCCTCAAAGCACGCCTACACAGTGACACGCTTCTCCAACAAAGCCACACTTCCTAATAGTGCCACTTCATTTGGGCCAAGCATATTCGAACCATCACAATACATACTACAACAATATCTTGTTTACAAGGACATTTAATATGTAGCTTTAAATCAAAGGCGTACCAGTGCTTAAAGAAACAAAAACATGTACTAGTTCAACTACTTTGCTTAGCAGATGAATAGTAAGATGGCAGAGTAGGACACATAGTTTGGCAAGAAGATTTCACCCAAATGTTCCAAATTAAACTATAAGAAAAAGCTGCAAGCAAAGAGCAGAAGCTCTTTACAAGGCTAGAAACCCCAGTAGACGGCAACTAGGACTGGCTGGAGCCACTGGGACAGCGCAGAAGCATCCAGCATCTGCAGGTGACCTGCCTCACGCACCTCTGCATGCAGAGTTAAGATGCTAATGAGGCATAAGATGCATGAAGTTCTAAGCAGACTACATGTAACAGTTAAGGGGAAAGCACGTGCTAAGCCAGTGAGCGGGAAAAGCCCAAGCCCTCCACACGTAGTGCTGTTCCGAGCTGTTAAACCTCCTTTCTCTGCTTGGGCTACTCCCACTTCTTGGGAGTTTACTGTGCCTGCTTCTGTCCAACTCCTCAGTTCAGAACACTAGAGCCTCCAGAACTCCTCTGGAGGTGGCTATAGGTAAGTCACTCAAACAGTTCCTACAGGTAATCACTCCTAAAAACTAACTTTTAAAAAGTAATCTAAATGTATAGACTTAGTCACTCCTTGATGTTACCAATAACCAGAATAGTACCTCTGGAGGTGTGTTTGTTAGGACTGGGGGAGCTCCTGGAATATTAATAATAGCAGCAGGAGCAGCAGCAGCAGAGGGAGCACATTACCAGCAAACCTTCCAAGAAAGGTTCAGAGAAATTCTCTAGAGAGAAGGAAACCCGTAAAGGTCAGCAACGTGTATTAAGTAAGGGAAAGAAGAACACTGGCAAAGGAGCACACGTAACAAACAACTTCTGTTTCTCCTATTCTTCACCAGTCTATGCAACAGCTAACAGCCTGTTTAATACATTCATTTAACACATTCATTGATGACAAGCAGTCAGTTCTCTAAGACAATGCAGCAGTCCTATCCATCTATAGCAGAATAACAGCAGACCTAACATAACAGAAGTTAAAGATGAGGTGAACCGGCAGAACCACAGGGCAACTGGGCAAAGTTACGAAACAACCTGAGATTCCAGCCACCCACTATTAGAAACAGATCCAGCCAGCAGAAAATGGTGAGGATATGTGTGAGCCCAGCACCACCAACACTATACAAATTACAGGATTCCATTGCACAGCCGGAGAATAGTATTCTTTGCAAGCTCATGTGGAATATTCAGCATGTTAGGCTAACTTCCAGATCATAAGCACTTACATTTAAAATCGTCCTCAGCTGGAGGAAGAGCGCACGGCAGGGTGCTGCCGGGCATTTGCAAGGCCCTGGGAATAAACTCATCAGAGAGAGAGAGAGAGAGAGAGAGAGAGAGAGAGAGAGAGAGAGAGAGAGAGAGAGAGAGAGAGAGAGAAAGAGAGAAAGAGAGAGAGAGAGAGGGAGGGAGGGAGGAGAAGGAAGAGGAGGAGGAGGAAGAGGGAGGGGGGGCAGGAGGGAGGGAGGGGAGGGGGAGGCGGAAGTAGAAGAGAAGTAAGCATATGGTATTTGATCTCAAGTCACAGCAGAGTTAAACTAAAATAGAGTTCAAAATCACTTAGAATTTGGATAGTAAACTGCATAGTTCTTTCTACACACAAAAGACAAAGCAGAACTCTCAAGAAAACTATAAAAGTACTTTGAAGTAGTTTAAAATAAAAACAGAACTTAGCAAACGGTGCGCCATGCAGCAGAAACAATGTTCTGAATGTCAGTTTAAAAACCCAAAGCTCTGCCATCAACCACCTAAGCTTGCGCCGTCAACTACATCTACAGTGAGCAAAAGAAAACATTAAGATTAGAGCCGAAACAGTCAAATTGAAAACAAGAAGTCAATAAAAAAATGGTCACAAGCAAATGCTGTTCCTTTAAAAAAGATGTTAATAAAACACTAGCCAGGCTAACCAAGGAAAGGACATGGGGAAGGAGCTGGGGAAATGCCTGGCAGTTAAGAACGCTTGGTGCTCCCCCGGAAGACCTGAGTTCAGTTCCCAGCACCCACAGAGTGAGACAACCACCTGTAACTCCTGCTCCAGGATGAGTCAACTGCCATCTGCTGGCCTCCACAGGCACCCACAGACACTTTCACAGACACACATACAAGAAAAAATAAAAAATAAATTAAACAAGAAGAAAGACACTAAGGACTAATAAAGTAGTCCCTACTCTAAGTGCAGTCCAAGAATTTCCAGCAGATACTTAATCCTGCAGATAGCACCAAATTCTAACTATACTATACTTTAAAAAATTATATTATTTAAATACAATTTTAATTGAATTATTTAATTTAATTTTTATTTGATTTATTAATGAACTAATTTAATTAATTTTAAAAACAGACACACAAATAAGTTAACAATAATGCAGCAACCCTAACAATCAATATAGCTATTATTGGGACTACCTTCTTCTCATTGAACACAAAACCCAAAAACCACAGAACGTAAAACTGTACATTGAGAGGCACAACCATATTAAAAATGAGAAGGGGCATCACTACAGACTCTAGTGACGTGAGAGGATAATAAATAAATACCACAAAGAGCTCCGTGCCCACAGACTTGATAACCAGGATGAAACAGACCAATTCCACCGACACTCACACAAGGAGAAACAATCTACTAAACAAACCCAGACAACAGGTAAGATCCTTCCAAAAGAGAAAGCACCAAACACAGAATTTGCAGTGGCAAATTCCTCCAAACTTTTAAGAAAGAAATTATTCAAAGTTTTCACAATTTCTCTCAGAAGGAAAAAAGGGAAGGAATACTTCCCACTATGAGGCCATCATACTTTAATGGCAGACTACACAAGGACACTACAATGAACAGAGTCTACGGGGCAGACCATCAGTGAAGAGACTCAAACATCTATAGCAATATAATAGTAAATTAAACCCACCTATATATAAAAAGAGTTACTCCCCACAACCAAGTGTGACTTGACATGGTCAGCATATAGAGATTAATTAAGGTAACCCATCAATCCAATAGACTACAGAAGAAAAATCACATGGTCACACAAACACACACACGCTCAGCACATATCTGTGTGTATGTGAAATGTGTGTGATGTATGCACGTGTATACAGATGCACGAATCCACATGCACACTTAGGGATATCAGAGGAAGAAGTTGTCTTTCTCTCCCACTCTTCCATTATGTTTCCTTGAGAAAAAGCCTGTTGCTAAACTAGAACTCATGGCCCTTCAGCTAGACCGGCTGCCCAGCAAGCTCCAGTGATCCTCCCGGCTTTGCCTCCCCAGCACTGAGACACAAGCATGCATGGTGATACCCTGCCCTATGTGGGGATCTGAACTCAGAACTTCACTCTTGCCCAACCCGAGCTCTTAGCCAATGCACTATATCCTCACCCCTAAGCCCTATATTTTAGTGGGAAGGATGTTATAGAGGAATACTGACTTCTATGTATCTGTGGAGACGTGGTTACAGTCCCTCCTAAATGATGAAGCTATCCACCAAGAGCACAGAGCAGCTCTAAGTTATCAATACAGCACCTATGCCTGCCACCTGCTGGAAGGCTGACGCGAAGCATCCTTCTGTACTGAAAAAGAAGAAAGGACATTAACAGTATATGGCTGGGAATGACACTTTGAATATGAACTTATTAAGCAGTTTTCTGTGGTAAAAATATACCATGGTAAATCTTTAATCATTAACTAGTTTTAAAAAATAAACATATAGGTTGTTTCCAATATTAAAAATAAAGTGGGCTGGAGATATGCATCTTCCAAAAGCTTTGGGTTCAAGTCCCAGTAACCACAACCATCTCACAACAGTGAGGTCCGCCATCTTTAAAAAGGAGGCAAAACCCAAAATGAATCAGTCCCCAAAGCCTACAAATCAGGCTCTGCTCAAATCTGGCTAGTTTCTTTTATTCCCTGTTACTTAACACTAATATTTTAAAAAGTTAAAGTCTATAATCACAGTCTGAAAACAATGTGAACAACAACAACAAAAAAAAAGACATTTTAATTTAACACTTAGAAGGGGAAAAAAGCCAAAAACATCAAAAGAAGGTAGAAAGATTTCTGAGCAAAACATGGGTTTTTATTAACAGACCTACAATTAGAGAAACTAAGTCCGAGCTGAAAGACAGACATGGATCTAAATGAGTCAGGTCACACGAGAACCCTTCAAATAGAGCACATGCTAACTATCCTCCTGGAAACAGGCGCTTTTAGCCATATTTTAAGTATTGATAAAAGCTTACTCCCCTGAGAAGTCTATCTACTTCAATTTACTAGCTTACTGTCTTTTGACAATTTTCTCTAATGTAGAAATGAACGTTTCAGAAACATTTTAATACTAATGTAGTAACTCTTTCAGAATTTTACAAGGTTAAGAGAGGGGGATGGCATAAAATCAGAATTGTTTTTCAACATTCGTTTACAAGCTTAATAATTTTAAGATATCAGTGATTTGTCATGTGTTCAACAGAAAACTGGGAAGAGAAAAAAACTAGAAGGGTAAGAATTGAAGCACAGGATTTTGTTATTACATTTATATAAAACATACAGAATAAAATCACTTCCTCTTTTATAGTGAAACAAATCCTTTGGTATTCTGAAAAAAACTCAATGACCAATTTAAACGTTTTATCATGGACTGGAGAGTCTGCTCAGTGTTTAAGAGCACTTGCTGTTCTTGGAGAGGACGCAGGTTCCAATCCCAGCACCCACACCACACATGCAGCAAGATACTTGTGTATATTAAACAAAGTTCTGGAAATTCACTGGATGCTTCGTTTGGTTTGGTGGTGTGGTTGGTTGGTGTAGTTTGGTGTGGTTGGTATGGTTTGGTTTAGTTGGATAGTTTTTTTAAATTGGGTCTCTCTTCAGAGTCCTGGCTATGCTGGAACTCACTATGCAGACCACGCTGGACTTGAACCCACAGAAGACAGTGCTGGGATTAAAGGCATGTGCCTCCACATCTGGCCAAGCATTTTTAATTTTTTTTAAAAAAAGGAAAGAAATCAAGAAATTTTAATAAGAAAGTAAAAACACTTAAAATTTGCATGAAATCCATCTTAGATATTTTGAAAATATATAAAACTACAAAGTGTCCCATGCTGTCAGTGTTGTCAATAATCTAAAGCAGAAGTGTATGCAAACCGCCCCCTGAATGTGCTGAAGAGGGAGGGACAGGACACCTACTGTAGGGAAGCAGTTGTACTAGCCACAGAACACAGAAACCCATTCTTTGCTCAACACTGCCATCTGTGGGCAGTCAACATGGGTCATGAACTTAACGTTCCCAATTCTATAAATCACATTGTCTAAGTTGACATAAAAGAGATTCAGAATTCAGGAGGAAAAGGCTGGGATGTCACTCAGATACAGCAATTTATCACTGGCAAGGTCGGGTTTTGATGCCCTACCCCACAAAGGAAAAAAAGACAGAAAAATATATGTACAAAAATATCTTCGCAGATATTTACCAGTCCTTTTATATACCAGAATAAGCTGTGTTGATCACAATAAGGAATAATATTTGGTCCTTACACTCAAAATAGGCAAAACTACCAACAACTGAAAAACATACCAGCAATCAAAGCTGGAAAGAGATGTGACCATGTGAACACACGAGGAACATAGAACTCATTGGTCCTTTAGATCCAAATTTCCTTTATGTAATAACTTCCATGAAATTAGGACAATTATGTGGATCAATTCTGACTTCTTAGCATATACAAAAATGCAACAATAAAAACCATTATTTATAAGATTAAAATATGCTTAAAAAGTTAGTGTGTACCTCTTGAAATTTCATTACTACATATACATATTTTCAAATTCAAAAATAGTCATCTGAGTTGCTATTTTTTGCATAATCATTCAACCATCAAACTGTTTTATTAAAGTCAACAGATATTCCTCCTCACACACATGTATGGCATCATGCAGTGGATGGAAAGGACCGACGGAACCTAACCTTTCTTCTTCCAAGAGCTGTAACTACAAAGTGAGACGAGACGGGCTCAAGACAAGAAATGACTGGAGGGAACCAGCGTGGTCAGCGTCCTGTGAGGCGTGGTGAGGCAAGGCGCAGGCCACTCACAGTGCTCCACTGCAGGCTCACTGAGGACAGACGGTGAGTCTCTCAGGGACTCATGGGAACCCATCCCAGGGGAGGAGCAGGGGAAGCAGCTTAATTAGGAAACAGCAGTGTTTATCTTCAGACGAAATCAAGCATGAACCACCTTACTAATGAACTCTTACATAAACCCCAATATATAAGCTACAAATGTAATTTTTGTGACTACAAGTATATCTTATAGCTCATTTACCAAGTAAAAAATACAAACATCAGCAAATTTTACTTAAAATCAGGGATGAGGAGTGACAATCCCAGTTCCCGCAGTTTGGTTTGGTCACCTGACATCAGGAACACCCAGGGCTGGGCTGCGGGTAGAGTGGCAGCAAGCACTTGCACAGCGTGTGTGGCCCTGGGTTCATCCCCAGCACTGCAGGGGAGTGGGAGCACATGTGGACAGGCCGCCAGACCTCGGCGGGGACGCGAGGGTGTCCTTTCTCCCAGTGGACACCCTCCACACCTGCTCTCATAAGCACAAAGCTACAAACGCCCACTGTAGCGTTATCTGTATTAGGGAAACAAACAGCAACAACCTGAACATTTGGAAGGCAGGCTTTTTCTATTTAAATCAATTATGTTTTGGCTATAATATAAAACATTAGCAGAACTGCTAATACTGTGTAAACACTGAACATATGAAGCAATCAGGAAAATACTCAAAATTACGCTTAGGTAACTATAGCAATTTTCAGAGGTAGCAACTAACTACACTATGTTTACTGACAGGCTAGTTTCGAGTGCTTTAAATAATAAATTACTTAACCCTGCAATAATCTATGGCTCAGCTTTCTTTTATAACAAAAAGAAAAGGAAAAAATGGGTATACCGTAGTTTTTCAAAAAATACAGCTAGAAGAGGCTACAGAGATGGCTCAGTAGTTAAGGACACTGGCTCATCTTCAAATTGACTGCGCTCAATTCCTAGCACCTATATAACGGCACACAACCGTCTACACTCCAGTCCCAGAGAATCCAACGCCATCATCTGGTTTCCTCAGGCACTACATGAGCATGCAAACATACACATAAAAATAATTTTAAAAAATTTAAAATACACCTAGTAAACAAAGCAAAATCAAGAATTAAGGCCAAGACTTTGTAAATGCAAGGAATATACTCTTTTACAGTGAAGTAACTGCAAACTATATCTACAACATGAACCAACTGTGTTTTTAATGATATATGATATATATGTGTGTATATGAATAGTTATAAACTATTTGTGTGTATGTCTGTATGTATGTTTATATGCACAAATTCATACATAAAATTCAAGGGGTGTATATTTAAAAACTCCTTTTCCTCCTTGGGAATGATGTTTATTTTACATAATACCTTCCTGTGCTTTTTAAAATCAATGTTACTTTTATCCTTTGTAAATAAACTCTTTCAAAAGTCCTGATCACACAGTATTTATTCATCTTCTAATTTCTTCAATTAAACCCATAAACTCCAAAAAGTGACTTGAGATTTTGCTCACAAACGAAATCCCTATCAATCCCTAACAACTGCTTGCATTCCTCACCACAAAAGGAGTGTAGGAAAACTTCCAGCAAATACTAACATTTTAACCAGCAGGGTATTTTGAGCTTCTTAGCTACTCTAACATCATTTCTGCTCAATTACTATCATGGACAAGCACAGTAAGCTCACAGCCCACCTATCCTGTGTGTGTAAGGGCTTGTGAGTAGTCACAAGCAGACAACTGAAGCCCCTGTGTGACTGAGTACGACTTATCTGTACACTCCTTGGTAAAGCTGTACTTAGTCTCCATTGTGAAGCCGACTACACAGTGGGATCATGGACGGAAGAGACACACCTCCTGTGTGCGGTGTTTACACAGAGACTCAAGGGAGAAAGACACACCCTGACTGTGCCTGGCACTGCCCCACCGTCCATGCAGAGGAAGGGAAATGACAAGGAGAGCTCAGAGTGCCACTCATCTCCCTCTGCTTTCTGGCTCAGCTGTTCCAGGCCCTGAGGCCCAGCAGGCCCTCTCTGCCGACTGGGCTATGCCCTCAAACCGCGGGAGGAAAGGTCCTCTCTTCCTTACGCTGCTTGTCGTCGGGTCCTTGGTCACAGCAAGGAGGAAAGTAAGTACACAGGACAGTAAATACTTACCAAGTGCCCATCATGGACCACAAAGCGGTCAATATTGAGAACAAACCAGAACAAGAGAGAAAAGGACCTTTGCCCACCTAAAGGCTCACTTCAGCCTGTAGTCACAGCGTAGGGATACTTATGGGGGTGGGAAGGGGCATGCCACAAGGAATATGGGGAGCTCAGAGAACAGTTTGCGGGAATCAATTCTCTCCGGGTCAGCAGGCTTAGCAACGAGTGCCCTCCTAACCCCGAATGACACTTTAAAAATGCCATTTACATGATTTTATTATAACAGAAACCCAGGCAAGTCATGATGACACGTGAGAGGTAGGAGAGTCACAAATTTGAAGCCAACCTCACTTACTGGGGACCCTGTCTCACAAAAAAAAGGAGCAGCTGTCGCTGGAGCTCTGTGAGAGCAGGCGTCCAACATACTCGAGGCTGTGGGCTTAATCCATTGCACAGCACAGCACAGCACAGCACAGCACAGCGCAGCGCAGCACAGCGCAGCACAGCGCAGCACGAGAAGATCCCCTAGGGAATGCTGGGTGCAGCATTGGTTCTTACAAAGAGCCTGCAACAGTGACGTCCCTCTTGGCTCTTCCTCCAGCTCTGCAGTCTCTGTGATCCACAACCTCAACTGGAGCATGCATTGGCACATAATAAACCCATGGTTGGAAAGCTGCTCACTAACAACGCACCGGCGCTCGTTTAATGAAGAAAATCATTCTGGAAGCCACCTCCTGTGTCTTGTCACGGAGCCCAACGTTAGAATGACTCAGCTGCGGTGCCTCAGTCTGGATGCTGCGAAGCTGAGAGCCAGTGAAGCAGAAAGCACAAGCCTGACGTACGCCCTCCTCCCCAACTAAAGCAAGATGCCCAAGACCTTTAACAAGGAGCTGGGGAGCTACAGTTCACAGCCACACCCGCCGACACTGGGTAGCAGAACGAGGTTTGTTAAGCTGTGTTAACAGACTCCACGCAGTGTGGACTAGGCAGGACACAAACCTGGCCTCTGCCTGAGAAAACACAGCACCCTGCTCAGAACAGTATTTAGAAGGAAAGGAATCATGGTCACCGTCTCATAGCTAAGATCTCTCCTTCATTAAACTCATCACTACTGACTACATGAAACCCACAGATATGATTAAGATTTCCAATAAGCTGTCCTTAAAATAGGGAGATTGTTCTGGTTCACCTGGTGACCCTAGTTAATCCCAACAGAACTCAAAATAAAAAGAGGGGAGCAGACACAGGGTCAGTCGTCATGAGGTAGTGAGTATGAGGGCTCAGTGATCGCTGTCGGAGCAGATGCGAGGTCATCATGAGGTAGTGAGTATGAGGACTCAGTGATCGCTGTCAGAGCAGATGTGAGGTATAACCAAATCTCAGGATTTTAAAAATCCCAGCCTTGTCTATTTGCACTACTTCATGTATCTAAATGTTTTGTCCTATTTTACAAATAATGCTTTCCACAAATGGAAAACAAAACTATTTTTCTTAAATAAAGGGTCACTTTCGGTAAAGGAAAGTGAAATACTGACAGTTTAACTCATACGCCCAGTTCACAAGAGCTTTAACAGTCATTTCAATTCAATTAAGATGTTTGTGACCAGCCTGGACTCCAGCTGCGTGTGGCAGAGCTAAGACCTGGAGCCGTTTTCCTCCAAGTCTGACGGGTCGCCCACAAACCCGCTGGACACCGGGCCCAGAATGGTGGGCGGAGAGAACCCACATGCTGGCCCCGCCCTAGTGTCGCCTCAACCCCACCCCAACCTGCAGGCTCCTGCCCCACCAGGCTGGCCCCGCCCTAGGTCACGTTAGCCCCACCCCCAACCTGCAGGCTCCTGCCCCACCAGCTGGCCCCGCCCTAGTGTCGCCTCAGCCCCACCCCCAACCTGCAGGCTCCAGCCCCACCACGCTGGCCCCGCCCTAGGGTCACGTTAGCTCCACCCCAGCCTTCAGGCTCCTGCCCCACCACGCTGGCCCCGCCCTAGTGCGCGCCCCTAGCCCCTCCCCACGCTCGGCCCAGCGTCCGGACGTGGCGCCGCGCGGCCTGCTTACCAGTCGGAGCTCCGCCTTCCGCTGCAGCTCCGAGTGCCGCTCCAGAGCGCTCGCGAAGCCGCCTGAACGCGCCCGAGGAGCGGAGGAGTCGTGGGTCGCGCTCTCGGAGCCACTCTCCGTGCTTGCATTTCGCAAAGGCTTGGAGAAGACAAGCGCTCTCAAGAAACGTCTCCCAGCAGTCCCGGCGTGGAACCCACACAGCGCCGCCATGACGCCTGCGCGACCTCTGACCTCTTCTGCACGCTTGCAGGTCAGGGGACGGGCCGAGGAGAGCCCCGCCCCCTGCCTTAATCCCAGCCGATTTTGCTGGTCCCGTAGAGTAATGCCCGCCTGACCGCTCTCCTCCAGACGCCTCCCGAGGGACGCGGTGACGCCACAGCTGCTGTGCCCTACCGTCTCCAGAGGTCTCCTTGGTTATCCATTGGAGTAGACAGCACCTCCTGCGCCTTCGTTATTCAGCACGAAGGGGTCACGCTTGAGATTTGAAATAATTCTTATTGTTCGCCCTCCAGTTTTGTAAACTCCAGGAAGGAAGGAGATTGTCTTTGCAAATGGGTACAAAGTCGTTCGTAAAACTGGTGGGAGATCTGACCTTGGCCACTTCTGTTGCCAGTCTCATGCATTACAAAACCCAACAGAAGTTTTATCCTGGCTAGCTACCATCATTCTCTGAGTTAAGCTTCAGGCGTAGCACTTCCATACTCCCATACCCAAACACTTGATACTGCTTGTTTCTCCGCAGTGTAAATCCCCAGGATTTGTCCATCCATTTAAGAATCAAACCTGACACCATACGTGCAAAAGTATTTGCCTTTTAAGTGGACCACTAGTCTAATTATCAATGTAATGTTAACCTACAAATTACTAATTCCGGGGGCAGGTGTCACAATTTTCTATGTCATTTGTACATAAATATATTTCCCCCCTCCCCTTAAACCAGGGTCTCATGTAACCCATACTGGCCTTGAGCTCAGTGTGTAGTTGAGGGTGACCCTCAACACCTGACCCTCCTGTTTCTCCCTGAATGGTGGGACTTTGCAAGTACTGTCACTACCAGGGCCAGGACAGAGCCTCTTTTATGTCTTTGTTAGTGTGAGGCTTCCTCAATGCTGCAGGTGTATTCTGACCTTAGAATGTCGCATCATTTTTGCATCACTTAACACTCACCATTACCAGTCGCCATAGGGAGAATCTCACAAATTCAGTAGGAGCCTGAAAGGTAGATTCCACTCCAAGTGAGATCATTCTGCACACTTAAAACTCATTTCTGCTGACATTTGAGTGGATTCTCTATGGCTATTACCATTTCAGTTTCCTTTCTAAAACAGTGTAGTAAATTGTAGAGCATGGTCAGTGACCTTTAAGAGCCCTCAGCAGTCCCGAGTAAGGAACTTTCATCTTGGGCAATCCAGTATCCCGGGGCTGATTTGGTTTTCCTACTTGGGAAAGCAAGCCGCTCATTTGCAAACTTAAATTGCTTCACTTTGAGTGCTTGCTGGCATGGCAAGGCCCTGGGTTCGGTCTTCAGCATAAATCCTCCATCTGGATGACCAGAACAAACGAGCTCCCATCTTTAAATCCAACAGACATGTTATATTCACGTTACCTAAGCTCGTGGATGACCTGAAAGACAGGCAGAGCGGGGGAGGGGTGCCCCCGTAGGCGTAGTCTTCCTGTTGATGTATGAACACTCGGTGAGCACATCTTGAAACCTGCGACTCACTTAAGCATCAAATGAGAGATTAGAAAAGTGAGGATCGCCGGGCAGTGGTGATGCACCACTTGAATCCCAGCCCTCAGGAGGAAGAGGCAGGGGAATGTCTCTGAGTTTGAGGCCAGCCTGGTCTACACAACAAAATCCTGTCTCAAAAATAAGAGAACAGGAGGAGAGGAGGAGGAGAAGAGTGGGGTTCATAGTAAACCACTCTAATTGGAACTTCTCTACCCTGGGGATAGTGCTCATCTGAGAAGCCACGGGCTGTCAATAAAGGCCTAAGGCCATGTTTGGGACACCTCCCCTCAAGTTGGTCAGTGTATCCTGGAGACACCTGGCACAATACAGACCGCTGTCGCTGCTCTTGTTTGCCTATCAGGACATGGCAGTAAAACTCTGCTGAAGACAGTACACATACTAGTCACAGAATATGGAGAAATCAAGTTGGCACTGACCAGTACTCAGTGTACTAGAAACGTGCTAGGGGGAGGAGGGGTGCTGAAAGGCAGGAATCATCAGTTTACCGAGCTGTGAACCCTGTGAACTCAAATAACCAGCATGGCAGAAGATGCCCAGGGGTGAATGTTATGTGGGTAACCAAACACTTCTTGAACTTTAAGGCCTGCTCCACAGTGGTAGAACCAATCTGGTTACTGCAGATTTGTCCAAAAACTATGATTTTGCTAAACAGGTGTACTATCAAACTGCCCTCTAAATTCCTCTCTCTACTCACAGGTTAGCACAGCTCTCAGGCCTCAGCAGAAGTTTCTTTGTGCAGTGGAGGGTGGCTGACACAGAAACAACTGGTCAGAGTGCTGAGAGCGTGTGCCCACAGAGAGCTCAGCCACAAAGGAGACATCTACATCACCATCCCACACCCCAAGGCTCAGGGACCGTCCTGGAGGAGCAGGTAGGCCAGAGAGGACCAAAGCCCAAGTGCTTTCTGGGCACAACAGGATCCCTGTGCTCGTGAACTCCCAGCAGCTGTGTGTGCCCAAGTGCGATTGCACAAGATCAGGACAATCAACCGTGTAAAATAGACTGGAAAGTAGCTCTTGAGTCCCATCCAACTGGGGCGGTAGGGACAGTTGATATCTTCTGGGGACTTAAGAGTCAGGGAGGTTGTTTTTTAAGGGTGTGGCTCCTGGTAGGTGGACTATATTCCAGTGAATGGTTCAAGATCGATAAATGACAATACAAATTAGAACCAATGGATTATTAAAGTTTGTTATTGGGAGTAGGAGGAAGAAGCAGATCTGGGAGGAGTTAAGGGGAAAAGTTAGTGCATATGATTAAAACATATGCAAGCCTCAAAGATACTTATTTTTCAAACTGAAATAGTGAGGAGATGGGAATTTTCAGCTGGGGGTCAACCTGAGCTAAGAAATGAGATCCTGTCTCAAAAACAAAGCAAAGTGTGTGGTGGGGCATGCATGGGATCCCTGCCTCTGGTAGATGGAGGTAGGAGGATCAGGGCTTCAAGGTCACTCTTGGCTACAGAGCAAGATGGAAGGCAGCTTGAACTGTGGTGAGACTGCCTCAAAGACAGACAGATACCTAGTGAGTCTGCAAGAGGGCTGTATATGCAGGACCTCCAGGCACCAACAGGCATACACTATGTAGCAGTACTGCTGCTCTGTACATCTTCCTACTAGCTCTATTAAAATACTTCCAAGTTATTAATATCCATTGTAAAAATGTTAACAGCAGTTAGCAAGGAAAACGAATAAAATATACTTCAAAGTCCTGATCACACCAGTTGGCCTTATCCTCATCTACCAAGTTGTGGCCTCAACAGCACTACACACACCCCACCCCCAAGAACACCAGTGTGCTAAAGGGTGCTTCCTAAAACCTCCATAGCCAGTAGCTCTGAGTGACTTGGCTGAGGTGACTCGGGCTGGGGTGTGGCTCAGCATTTTCTAGACAAGCCTACTAGGGTGAGCCCTGGGTTCAATTCCCAACACCAACTCACTAGAAAACTGTGGTTCGTAACTGCACAGCAAAGACTGGAAGAAAGGTCCTGAGACATAGGCAAGCTATATTGTCACACTTAAAGACATTCATTTTAGCCTCAGAAAGAACCATTTTAGAGGTCACAGAGATGGCAGAGGACAGCATTTAGGGAGTTGGGATAATACTAAAAACTAGTCATATTGAAGAAAAAAATCCTAGAAATAAAGGAAAAATAAAGTATTTGGAAGTGAAGGGTTTTTAACATGTTCATGTGTGAGGGTGCACATCAGCACACGTGGAGGCCATGCTGGGTGCCTTCTTTCTATGAGGAGGGATCCAGGTCTTCCTACTTGCATGGCAAATACTTTACTCACTGAACCATCTCTCCAGTTCTGAAGTTGAGACTCTTAAAGGTCATAACCACTTACAAACGTATTTAAAGAATAAATTGTTTGGATATTGCTGTGTGGTAGGAAAACAACCAAATTAAAATTATCACACCATCAACCAAACTCAGCAACATCACAGCTACACAAAGGAGGTGGTAGGAACTGAGTCACTAGCCACTGGAGTGGGGAGCCCTGGAGGGTGCTGAGGGTACACTGGCCCTGAATTCATGCCTTACCCCAGGATATAGAAACTGCAGGATTAAGATCTGCTTTGGGGGGATTGGATGGGGGCTTTGCAGAGGGGAAACCAGGAAGGGGGACATTTGAAATTAAATAATCAATTAAATAAAAATCCGCTGCTTTACTTAAAAATGGCCTGTCTTTATTATCTGTGCTTCTGATCATCAATCCAAGAGAAAACAAGGACTGATCTCTGGGCAGATGTCTCTTCACAATGGGAATAAATACAGCCTTTCAGCTGGTCTATTAAAAAGGATCTGGAGAGATGGCTCATCAGTTCAACTCCATACTGTTACCCTCACAGAATGAATGCTCTAGCTCAGTTCCCAGCATGCACATCTGACCAACTCCAGCTGTGGGACAGCCTGATGTCTCTGCTCTCCACAGGCGCCTCTACTCATATGCACATAACACACTTGCATACACACACATAATGGAATAAATCGTAATTTAAAAGAAAATAAATCTAATGAATGCAGGATCCTGGCAGTCACGTTGCTGTGTCCTCTAGCACACTTGCAGCAGCCATGCAACTCCACCTGTGCAGCTGCTCGGCTGCCCGGCTGGCTGCCCAGCTGCCCAGTGGCTGGCTAGTGGCTGGCTTTGTTGCTTTACTTTGCTGGTTTACCTGTCAGCATCTGAAGAGTCGAAGAGAAGTTGCAAAGATGACTCACCCTTTCCTGAGAGAGGGGAAATACATAAAGAACCCATACCCAAAGTATAGTTTTTATTGCTTTCAAACACTTCACAGAAAACTGTGTAGCTTAATTAAAAGATCCAGAAGGGGTTCAAATTAAACCTTTTCTGTATTCCAAAAATTGTGTGTAGTGGCTGAGATCCGGCTGGGGATGAGTTCTCTCTTATTCATTTCTCAGGTTTGAAACTGTTCAGAGTTGTCGCTAATGCCCCACAGAAGCTTGAGTTAGGGAGCTCTTCCATTACCGTCTATGCCCTTAAACGGCTGAGATTTCACAAATACCTCAGCTTTCTCTGTTGCTGTTTTCCCAGCCTAAAACACAAATCCCAGTAAGAGGCCCTAACTCCTCTGCAACATTTCTGTTAATAGTTGTTTGTCATTTCCTTAGCATCTGTGAACTCAATATGGATCTCCAACAAATACCCTGGATATATGTGAATATATTCTAATTATCCCCATTTAATTTTCTGAGTTAGTCCCTCACCGTTTTGTATGATTCTTGGCCAGGCAGGGTGCCCTCCAATGGTAGCTTTCTAGATGAGGTGTGGGCAGACTTTCTTCCACACTCCTGTCTGTGTGCACTGCTGCTCCTCCTCTCCTCCACTTACACCATTTTCCTCATAGGAGAATCTCTTCACAAAAATTGAAGATTCCTTATAAAAAAAAAACAAAAACAAAAAACAAACAAACAAACAAACAAAAAAACCCTACCATCTTATTTGGTTTTGCCCAGTTACAAATATGGAACAGGCACCCAGGAAACAATCTTTTAACAAGATGTTGGCAAGAAGAAAAAGAAAAAAAGACTAACTAATAGAAAAATCAATATATTGAATAATCACAATATTTCTCTAGAGACGAATCTCTACAGTTCCAGTCCTCTAGGAAAATGCTTCCAGAACACCAGTTGATTTTAGAATACAACAAGCTTTGTCCAGACCACTGTCTTAATAAATACTGAAACCTACACTACTGAGACACAGACTTTATTAATATTTTCACATATAATGGAGCACAGTTCCCACTGCACCCAAGTAGCAATCAGGAATGGCAGTATGTCGTTTGGTAACAACTGACGCTGTGGTTTTTCAATTCTGGTTTGCAGAAACCTTATCCTCAATTAAATCTAGTCATGCTTTTGGAAAATGCTTTAGGTCACTCCAAACTTGGCAATTAACATTTGGCATGGACAATGGTAAAACTACCACAATAGATAAGTAACAGATACAAACTCATAGGCCACAAACATACAGCAAAGGAAACAGCGGTGCATCAGTAGTAACCATAGCTAACAGAGGAACTTAGCAGACACATCTGGAAGCTTTGATTCACAAGCCCCAACAGTTCTCACAGTGTGAACGAACAATGTCTGCAGTGCAGTTCACAGTCACTGACACACTGAAAACAAGTACAGCCTGACAAGCTCATTTGTATGAACGCCTTACAGCCTTCGGAGTTATCAACAATGCCTTAGGAAAAAAATAGTCAAGTTGTATTTCTCATAGAACTTTCTGTGCTTCCTAAAGGGTGTTAAATGGGTTTAATGGAGGCAGTAATTTCCCCTAAGGTAAATTTTATTTAGCATTTTTATAGCTGTATAGGCCTAAAGACTTTTTGGTCTGAAGACTTTTGGAATTATCAGCGCTGAGTGTGGGATCATTCCAACGCACTGTAATATCGTATACTAGACTCACAATGTTATTCTGTCAATTTATCTGAAATTAAATTTTAATCTTGTAAAAAAATGCATAAGACTGGTATAATAAGTAACCGATATGCTGAAATAGATGCATCTACAGATGACAGTTACCAAGGCGGGGCAGGACCCACACTCTCTCCACTGCAAGTTTGGGAGTCCACATTTTTTTAATTTACAGGACTACTGAACTGTGTACACACCTGCATACTTTAGTCTGGTGTCTTTACAAAGCCAAGACATGGTCCTCACATAACTGTTTATCCACGAAAAAAAAAAATGTAGCAGGTAGTTTCTCCTTTGAAAGTAATTAAATATTTCCAAGACTTTTAATAACCAGAATTCAGAAAAGAACAGTTTTAGTTAGAAATTGATTAAGTGTACAGAGACCCAAAAGAATGACTCATGTAGATAGTAAAGAAAGATCAAACTAGAACCCAGACGTACAGTAATTTTAAGGGGAAACAGTGTTGGCTTGCAGGGACCTCCCAGAGACTCTGTGGTGCTGCTTGCTATACAAAGGCCTTCCATGCATGCTTACAGGTGTTTCCCCAAGTGGAGGTGAAAGTGGTTTCACTTTGTTTCATTCGCAAACTATTTGGTCAAAGAAATAAGTAAAGCTAAATAAAAGCACATCTCGTAGAAATCTGCAGCCATGAGCGTTGTCGGATGTGCTTGGCTGTCGCTGGCAGCACCTGGCAGTGGGCAGCAGGTCCCCGGCCGGGGCTCAGGGTGGCTCAGGGGCTCTCAGTTGTCTGTTCTGGAGGAGGCTCTGTGGTCATGGTACTGGTAGCGTTCGCTGTGGAATTCAGCACTTCTCCAAAATCACCACCAGCAGGCTTGGCTCCACCTACTTTAGACTTTAAAAAGTGTGAAACAGAAAAGACATCATGAAACAAGGTTAACTGCCTCTGCAGAAAGGAACTTTAAATTTACTTTCAAGAACACTGTGGGCCTCGCTTGTTACATGCGGACACTTCGACACCTGCTTTCTACCTTGAAGTGCTTGTCCCACACTCCACCCGTCACCACCAGCTAATTGCTGTTCACCAGAAAATTTACTTCAAGAACTTTGCACTCTATTATTCCAAAGTATCTACTGACCTCTGTAGATAATTGACAAACATCTATCAATTTCATTCATCTACATTCATTCTGAAATATTATTGAGTATGACAAACGGAGGAAAAGTGAGTGGATTTCTCCAGGTGCACTGTAAGCTTTTCAGCCCTTGCCTACATGAAGCCTACATGAAGCCTACATGAAGCCTACATGAAGCCTACATGAAGCCTACATAAAGTCTACATGAAATCTACATGAAGTCTAGCCTACAGAGTAAGCACTGTCAGGGGTCTTCTCAGGCACCAATGGTGTCAGAACTGAAATCTTAGTGCCAGAGGGACCCTAAGAACTCCACGTGTACTGGAAATGGGTAAAGCTGCACCCCAGCCTACCAGGCCTGAAGCAGTCAGTCGGTATTTGTTTGAACACCACATATGCCTGGCAGTTACACGTAATGAGGAAAGGGGACAGGTAGCACTCAGGAGCCAGCCTGTGACCAAGAACGCATGCTCCATGGATTCGAACGTGACAGTCCTGCTCCCCCAGTCTTTACTGACTGGGCAGACTCTAAAACCTCCCATGCAATCTTTAAATTGTTGGATAATTCTGCACAGCTTGCATCCATTGTTAAATTCACTGAACTATGTTCTTTAACTGTAAACCGCTGTTACAGCTCCCTGCGATCCAGCATACGGAAAGGCGAGCTCCCAACAACTGGTCCCCTCTCCATTCCTCAGTCACCTTCCTCTCCGGGAGAGCTAATGAGACCCTTCCACCGACACAGTCATCTTTACACTGTTTCATTTCACTGTTTGCTCCATTAGATCCTAAGTAGAAATGCTTCAAATGTTATGTGCCATAATATTACATTTAAAGATGTGTTTAAAAACATGTGCGGCAGCAGCACCATGTCACTGACTGACCCAGCACACGGAGCCGCATGCCACGGAGCCGCATGCCTCGGTTCCACCGCCTGTGCCTTCCTCCTGGTCTAACTCCGAGAGGTCTCTGTGTTTACTCTCATTGTGGTCCCTGAACTCATCCACTACCCTCTTCTGCCTGGATCATAACTCCTGCCTCTCAGCCCCTGTTGGTGATCCACGCCCTCCCTCCATTGTGAAGGCTGCCCGTGATGCTTGTAAAATGTACAGAAGAAGCTGCAACCTTGCCTCTTCAGTGTGGCTTGTTTTCTGATGTACAGCTTGGCACTGAGTTTCTGAACAAAGCCAGAACTAGGAGAGGCCCCTGAACAGTCTTGTTGAACAAAAGGAAGGGTTCCTGCAACCGTGGATTCACATACCTAAAGCTGGAAGACTGTGTGTGCAGTGTGATCTCAGAAAACAGCTCTGTATTTCCACAGAGACAAAGAAGTCCATGAGAAAAATCCAGACCACTGGACTGTTACCTCTCGGTCAGCACGCCCTGCCTTTGTAATGTAAAATATTTTTAAGGCTAAGTGGCTCTTCTAATGTTCTGAAAGACTAAACTAAACAGGAGCTTCAAAACGTATTTTTCTTGAATAAGGACTGACTCCGTAGCCAAGGCTGCTCTTGAACTTGTTCTCTCTCCCAGCAGGCTCATTTATGTATAATAATAATAATAATAATAATAATAATAATAATAAATATCAACCATCATCATCATCTCCAACTATACCCACTACAATGATCGGGACTAGATAAAGAAATGATCATCCAGATTACACACAATTACTACAGAATACAGAACATGAGGCGTTCTACCACTGGATAGCATTTGCGATTCTAAGAGCTATTTAGCTTGTATTTGCTCGCTTGCTTTGTGGTTTCGGTGGCTTTGTGGCAGGCTCTCTCTGTCCCAGGGCTAGTATCACACTCTCAGCCATCCCCAGGCCTCAGCCTCCAAGCCCCGGGATTACATGCATGAGCCACTACCCACAATTCTCAAGAGTTGATGATTTTGTAATCATCTTGGAAATAATGCAATTTATAAAGCCAATCATTATAAAAGGATATATGCCTCCAGTAGGGGACTAAAGGAGGTAGCCATGATTAAAATACATTTTATGATCTGTGAAATTGCTAGACAATAAATAATAGCCTCAAAAAATAAAATAAGACAGTGACTACTAAATGACAATCATGAAGTCGATGTAATAACAGAATTAATGGGTTATACAACAATGAAAGATATAGTATCTAATATGAGGAATATGTAAACAGACACATATACTACGGAGATGTACAATATTCAACAGCAAAGGAAAAGGTTTGGGTGGGTTTTAAAGCATAACAGCTCAGACTGTGTGGAAAATCTAACTTTTCAATATTTTGTACTTTCTAGACAAAAAAAAAAGCTAGAGCAAATTTTGTGCAATTATAAGAATATTTGAAATAAAGTAGATGATTAAAGAATTGGTTTAAGTTATCCATTCTGTGTGTAGCATGTGATATCACACACTCAAAAGCAAAAACCAAAAGACAAAAAGCCTACAAAATCCTATAATGTCCATTAGTGAAACAAAGAATGCAAGTCTTAAAGTGCTACGCTGTAGCTGTCTTCAGACACACCAGAAGAGCATCAGATCTCATTACGGAGAGTTGTGAGCCACCATGTGATTGCTGGGATTTGACCTCGGAACCTCTGGAAGAGCAGTCAGTGCTCTTAACCACTGAGCCACCCTTCCAGCCCCCAAATCTTAGTTCTCTGCAGCTTTATGTCAATAATGCCCAGCAATGAGACATAAGGCACCGGTGTGTCACAAGACCATTCACCCCTCCTTTACTTACCTTTAAGTTTTCAACTTTTTCTTCAAATGACTTGAAAGTTGGGGAGTTTCTATGAAGATAGAAAAAAAAAAAGTAAAATTACAAGCACTCTGAAAAAGTTAGGTCTCTGAAGCAGCGTGAGTGAGCACACTTCTCTTTGCTGTCATTCACAATTAGCAATAGGGCAGGGACTTATCCAGATGTGTGCGCACAGGTGTCAGCGTGGACACTTACCATGGAAGACCGGCTTCTGAGATAGCCTACCACACTGCCTGTGAGCTCATCAAGATGGCTACTCTGAGCTACAAGTGATGCTGTCATACAGACATGTCCGTCCCTTCCCTAACAAAGCATCGGGATGTAAGGAAATGGCACCATGAGACCACCTGGCCCCCGGCCCTGTGCTTTAGAACTCTGCTTTAGCAACTCATCTTGCAAGGCATGAATACACACCACACCACCGGGAGGAGCAAACTGTGTGAGGCTCCCTTACCGCGACTGTTGTCAGAGAAGAAAAAGACCAAAAGCGATCAGAGAGCGCAGAAGCTTCCACGTCCCCCACGCTTTGGGCTTGGTCTCTCACCCATGAGCCCATCCACGGGACCTTAAATACCCACCGTGTTACAGAGGCCAAAAGGGCACGGGGTGGACCTCGGCCAGTGGCTGCTGACAGGTGCCCATCCCGCCCCACCCCACGCCACGCCAGGCCAGCTGCAGCTCTCCAGAGCCACCTAGGAAAATGAATTCTCAGGCTCCAACCTGTTCTAGATTCAGAAACCCTTGGGGTGGTTTCAGGGTGCAGCACCTTCTACCCCTCTGGGTGAATCCAACATAGACTCAAGTCCACACCAAGGATGCATACGGTCAGGCTCTGCCAAAGACCGGCTGGTGAACGCAGGCTCCAAGGCCGCTCTGGGGTCATGGGGGGCAGAGTGGAGGGTGAAGCGGGGAGCGAGGGGTGGTAACAAAAGCTAACACAGACAGAGAGAAGCCAAAACAACCCTCAACCGCTGGAGAAGCTTCATCCTGCACTGACATGTTTCCCAACTCAACCAATTTCAGATAAAGATTTTATAAAATGAAATAGAAATAGTAATTCTTTAAGAAAAAAAATAAACAAGTAGAATTTCACACTCTGGATCTCGTGAACCTATCCCAACACGGAAGAACAATAGCTGCAAGCTTCAGCGGCGCTAACGGCACAGCATGCTGGAGCAGAATTCTAGTTCTCTACATAGTGACGGACGGGTTAAAATCCAAAAGAATGGCAGGGAGCATCTTGTAAAGACATACTTTACCTCATAGCAGGCATGCTAATCGAGTGCTGAATGGAGCGGATACTGAGAGGCAGCATTAAAGAGAGACAGAAACAGGTTAGTATACAGCGGAGCGACACGAGAAGCTCACCACACTCTGACAGTTTGTTGTCTTGGCACTGTGAATAACAATCTGCTTTTTGAGGTGGGAGGGAGATGTCAACATTATTCCAAAGGAATTTGACTTTCTGAGCCATTCATGAGCCAAATGCATCCCAAGAATTCTGAGAGCCAGTAAGACAGGCCTGTCTTCCCCTCACACTGAGAAAGCTGTGAAGCTGTGTGATTCCGGCTCTACACAGCAGCAAGGCTCAGAAGAGATGGTAGTCAGAGGCAAGAGCAGAAAACTGAGATTGCAGCGTGGGTCTTCAGGAGTCCGAGTGTCCATCACCTCCCCTCAAAACTGTGAGTGCACACGCACATGCGTGTACACACACACACACACACACAGAAGACCACATACAAGCAAGCCCCTGAAAAGCCGCAGTGGCCATCTTTCTCTGGGTATTTGTTCCTAGGCTGGACCAGGCCGGTGTCTAAACCCACCAGCCATTTGATGACTCTAAGCTGTTACAAACCCCACAGCACTCCTTAGCAATAGCAGTGACTGCTCTTCAGTTAGAGACAACCTTGACCTCAAGACTTCCTAGAAGACATTCAAGTACCACGGAGCTCTCCATATTCTGGGCTTTAACTTCTACCCCACAGCAGCACATACAGCCCACGGACTGACAAAGCTTTGAGCCTGTTCTCCGCTAGACTTTCCTAGACACCAGCTCACCAGCTGAAAAAAAAACTTCATTCTTGGGCTTCTATTAAAAACAAAACAAAACTCTATTTCACCCATAGTGCTATTTTACACCCAATACTTTGGTTACTAGTGTAGGTTTTCGGAAAGTACTGTTTCCTTTGGGTAAAGCGAACAGTTCAAGTATTAATCCTCGATGACATTTAAAAGAGTGTGTGTGGTTTACTGTATCTTCGATGACTGTTGTTACAGATGACAAGGTGTGATTTCATCAGGTCTACCTGAATATTACTATGTAATTTATGATCCTGATGTTCAGCAGAGTAGGAAAGCTGTGGTAAGAGTCGGGACCCCTCGGTGCTGTGTTCTCTTATGTCACACTGAAGTTCTCCACCTACAGAAGAGGCACGTGCTGTGGGTGAACTGCACAGGAGGAAGGGAGCAGTTCTTCTAGTTGATATTTTAAAGCGTACTCTTCCCGTAATTGAAGGGCATAGATGATGAAAAATGATCCGTCTAAATTCTGGACAACAGAACTTGAGTCATCAATTTTCTGACAAAAAAAAAAAAAAAAAATCCTGGAAGAGCCACGCCCACAAGACACCTGGGACCCTAACTCCTATGCCAGATCAGTGGACACCACCCACCACTTCTCCCCTGTCAGTCTGCAGACTGCTGGCACTGTGTGGGATGTGGGAGCTGGGACAAGATCATCACCCTGAAATCGGACAGGAAGTGGCCATCTCAGGTGGATCTCGGAGCTGGAGAGCCAGCCAACTTAAAGGCTGTGGAGGAATGGTCAGACCGCGGAAGGGAGGGCTGTAAGGACTGAGAGCCTGCTTCCAGGAAAGAGGAATGGGAGCAGAGGCAGGATGAGAACGGAAGGAGAGAAGGGCAGGGAAGGAGAGGCAGACGCTCAGGTTTCCTCGGCGTCCAGGCACCATCTCGGTTCCCAAGGCTTTCGAGAAGTCGGCTCGAGTGGGGCTGGACTGTCCCCCCCACTCTTCGGTCTACAAAACAGTTCTGTATTTATGCAAAACATTCTCTCTGCGCTGAGTGAAGGCGCATCAGTTTCTGCTCCTCAACAAAAACATTCTTCCCTAAGATGCTCACACCAGGAGAAGCCTCTGGCCACAGGAGTGGCCAGAAAAACAACAAACGTACTGCTCATGGGATTAGCACATCGTTTGATAACATTAACAAAACGAGAAGGAATGAAAGCGATTACGGGTTTCAAAGCCACAGACAAACCTGGTCACTGTCCTACACTCAAGCCAAAGCTCCTTTCCTTCCAGCAGTCCGGTTTTCTGAGCAGCACACAAGCTAGCACTCTCTAAGTACGCCTGAGACAACACAGAAGAAAAGGCGAGGACCTTATAATAAGGCTTATTTTGTATATTAAAAAAAAAATCACTGGGCTGAATTTGAGTACATTTTTCTACCTATATTTCATAATTTTTTTAAAAAAATCATTTAAAACAGAAAGAAATGAATTGCTAGAGATAGTTTTGAAGACAAGGTCTCTGCAACCGTCTCAGTGGGAAGAGCATGGCATGCGCATAGAATCCAGCCACACCCCAGTATCTGATCCCATCTACAGTCCCACAGATGGAAGGAACCTCACGTGTGCACAGAGGCTGCACTGGGACAGCGGGCAGCTGTCCGTTCATCTCTGGCTCCTCTACACAAAGTTACACAAAGCTTCAACTGATGCATCGCTTCCAGTTCTGTCCTCAGCTGACAGCAGCATAAAACCTTCCACAGCAAAGAACCAGAGTCTCCAGTTAACAGACAGGCTGCCGGGACCCATCACGCCAGCAAAGCAGGACTCACACCGAGGCATCTCCAGACACCACTGGGAGGACACAGCGGCTGCTCCTCTGCAGGCTTCTCAATCGCACGCTCGCACGCTCGCACTTCCACAACTCTTTCTCTTTAAAAACCTCAACTCTATTTTTTTTTCTAGATTCTGACTCTGTTATTTAAGCTTTCCATCTCAATATCATTGAATCATTAGGAATATAGAAAGCATCAGATAATGTTGCAATTTAGAAGTTATTAAGGTACATTTACATTTTGTTGAAATCTATTAATGAAAGATGATTATATTAAAAAAAAAAAAGCTCTCCATCTCCGATAATACAGAGCAGGGAAGAGAGAGGAAGATTGTGCAGAGAAAGGGCAGCGGTTGACGGGTCTGCGGCAGGCCAGGCACGCCTCTGGGACCAGTCCCACCTTGCTCCCACAATCTCTTCTGACTTAACCCTTACAAAAGCAAAAGTGCTGGCAATGCCCAGGGGTCAGAAGTCACTCCCAACCACATTGATCTGGGGACAGGGTCAGTGCTGGGACAAGGGCAGTGCGTCCAAATCTAACCATCAGCCATCTTCCCCACCTAGGAGCTGCTGGAACATGTGAAGGAGCCGGTCCTACGGGCCCACAGCTGAAGCATCTCACGACATAAGGCAAGAGCAGGCTATCTGAGAGGAGTCCAGGTAAGGACTGGTGGCGTGGCGGAAGCCAGGGGCCTTCGACCAGACCGATGACTCACTGTGTGAACATGTGTAAGTAAAGCTGTGTGGACAGAGGGTGTGCTGCGGGACCCGCTGTGTAGACAGAGGGTGTGCCTCGGGATCCGCTGTGTGGACGTAGGGTGTGCCGTGGACCCGCTGTGTGGATGGAGGGTGTGCCGCGGGACCTGCTGTGTAGACGGAGGGTGTGCTGCGGACCCGCTGTGTGGACGAGGGTGTGCTGTGGGGACCCGCTGTGTAGACAGACGGATGGAGGGTGTGCCGCGGGACCTGCTGTGTAGACAGAGGGTGTGCCTCAGGGACCCGCTGTGTGGACGAGGGTGTCCTGGGGGACCCGCTGTGTAGACGGAAGGAGGGTGTGCCGCGGAACCTGCGTGTGGACCAAGGGTGTGCCGGACCCAGTGCAGCTTTCATGGTGAGATTTTGTTCTCTGCTTTGTTTTGGCGGCAGGGAGGATGCAGGCAGGATGCAGGGGTAGAGGGCAGATACAAAGAGACAGGGACGGAGTGGGACTGGGATGCGTGGTGTGAAACTCAGAGTCAATACAAAGCTAAAAAAAAAAAATTAAGAATAACAACTGGAAAAGGGAGACAGGGAGAAAAAACAAAGCAGCCATTCAGTGGGCCATAGTGAGAGCCAGGGTCACCCAAGGTGATGACGTGAGCCACTCAGAAGGGAGAGGGAGCCCAACATGGCCGTCCTGTTACTCTTTAAGCATCTCCCACTTGTCTTCTCGAATACCCGCACATATAGCCAGAGTGTGCACAAGAGAGGAAGACGGGCTCAGCACCACAGGACTCCTACAGGGCTCGACAGGCAGGGCTTGTACTTTCTCACTGACAAGGCATACCGTGTGTGCTTAAAGAAAAGTTAGTGGAGAAATAATAAAACAGAACAGTATGCTAATAAACCAAATACTGAGAACGTACAGGGTAAGCAAGAGCTCACTGGGAAAGAGCACTGTATAAGATAGAAGAGATAATAAATACCACCAGACAGTACAAGTGCAGTCCACTACACAACAGGACCCACGGGAAGGGGAATTCCAACATCCTTACAAAAGCATCAAAAGCAAACAATCAGACATGAAAACGGAGAAATTCTGCATGCCACGGTAAAACTGATAACAATAACTGAAACTTCAAAAGTCATTTCCAAAGACAGCCCCCGGGCCATGGTGTGAGACTCCTCACAGACGACACACGTGAGTGCCCACAGAGGCCGCACACCTAACCTCACACACATCTCACGTGACTGCCAGGCAGCAGCGGGGGTTCAGACTCTCCTTACCTAAACGAATGTGAGAAAGCTTGCAATCTGTAAGAAGCCAGAGGAAGTGTTAAAACAGAAAGGAAGTTCTGATGCATGTATCACAATTAAATCCCTGCTTTCATAAGGGTGCATGGTTTACGTAGAGCGCCTCAGCACTCCAGATCTGGTCAACATTAAAAGAGGTAAGGGCACCTGGCAGGCGCCCCCCAACTCAGAAAATGTGTCCTTGTGATATTAAGCTTAGAACAGTGTAGTTCTCAAATATAATGCATGAGGAAATGGATTTTAATACACAGTATAATATACTGATACAACAAACCAGTTCATCTAACTAACAAAATTCTGGTTGTAAAACCTATTTTTCTCCACAAATAAAGCATACACACTCATGCAATCTAGGCATAGAAAAAGACAAACAGAAAGTGTGCACGCTCACACAGGTGCACGTGTAAGGTGCACGCTCACACAGGTGTTCGTGTAAGGAGCACGCTTACACAGGTGCACGTGTAAGGTGCACACTCACACAGGTACACATGTAAGCCACGTTGACTGTGTTCAGCGCCATCTAAGCACAGAGATAGATGGAGGCACAGAAGCACCATGAAGCAGTTTTACCAAAATGACAAGAAGAATTCTGCAAACTAATCTCAAATACAAACACACAATTTTTAAAAAGGAACTCAAAATCAAGACCTGAGCCTGAGTGTGGACGTGGTGAAGCTTATGGGTCAGTACAAACCAGTGCTCACAGAAGCACCTTGGAGCCACTCTATGACACACAAATGTCACACAGAGACAGTGAAGCCCAAGCATGCATTCGATGCTCTTGTACGCATCCCCTGAAAGGCACCCAGCTCTGCCACACCCACACGTGTGCAAACACCACAGGCGGACTAGTATGCAGGGTCAAGGAGGGCTGAGATGCAACAGTTTGCAACCAGAATTTTTCAGCAGCCCTTAAAAGGGCTCACAAGATGCTCGTTTTGGAGGTTAGAACACCAGGCCTTGAAGATTCAGGCAAGCATTTCAGGCCTTGGCTTGAAGGAGGAGCCCAGCAGCACCCAGACCCCACGGCAGGGAGGGGCCACCAGCAATCAGTGTGCAGTTCAGTTTGCCACAGGACTCATTGAGGGAGGGAAAGGCACACATACTTCACGTCCTCCAGTTTTTTGGTGATGACTGAGCCAACTGATGAAAACGCGGCGGAAGCCTTCTGTCCAGCTTGCGATAGAGTTTCGGATGTCTTCTTGTATCTAGAGTCAATTATGAATGGAGAACAGAGGAGAGAAATATCAGCTGGGCTTTTCTGTAAATTCTTTCCGGCACAGTGCTCATCACCTATGGAAGAACTCAAGAACAAAACAGTTTCAAGACTTCCTTTTTTTTTTCCGGTTTTTTTGAGACAGGGTTTTTCTGTGTATCCCTGGCTGTCCTGGAACTCACTCTGTAGACCAGGCTGGCCTCGAACTCAGAAATCCGCCTGCCTCTGCCTCCCAGGTGCTGGGATTAGAGACATGTGCCACCACCGCCAGACTTAAGAACTTCTAATGTCCTGCCATCATGTCCTTCTGGCCTCTGGATGGAGGCAGAGAAAAGGAATGGATGGAGCAGTTAGGGTAGGGCTGGCAAAACTCAAGTGTCCCCTTCCCCCCAAAAAGAAAAGCAGCACATAAATCAAAAATCCTATAAAGCCAGGGCCTGGGCAAGCAAGTCAGTCAATAAAGTGCTTGCCTTCCAAGCCCAAGGACCTGAATTTGAGACCCCAGAACCCATGGGTGTGGTGGCTCTGGCTGTGATCCAAGTGTTGGGAGAGACGGACAAAAGGGTCCCAGGTTCAGTGGCCAGCCACTCTAGCCTACTTAATGAATTCCAGGCTAGAAAGAGACCCTGCCTTAAAATATAAAGAGCAAGCCAAACAAACAAAACTGCAGATGGCTGCCCCCAGGGCTGCACTGAAGCCTGCCCCTCCCCACACACACGTGCAGACATACGGACACGAGTAAGATTCTATACAGAAACAGGACTTGAGAGAGAGAGAAAACGCTGCAGGCATTCTGAGACCAGGGAAACCTTGTGTGATCACTTCTGTATCAGAAGGCATCTTTGGGGCACCTGAGGCTGTTTCCAGGCCAGCTGCTTACATCTGGCTCAAGAATAAACTCTCTTTTCTTTCCCTCTAGAGCAGAGCTGTATTTTAGGTCTCAACAGGCTAAAACCAACCACGAAACAAAACTAAACATGAGCCAGAATTTGAAACCTCACCTTTCTTTCAACCTCTCAACCTCAGCCAAACAAAGCACAGTGTAGCGCGATTCCTCGGATGCTTTTACAATGTTACCTCACAGGAAGTGTCAGGAGCAAAATGGGTAGCTGGCTAGACTACCAAGCAGATGTTATGAGAGCGATTTAGTTTGCTGGACTAGCTTTCAATGTATATATAGGATACTAATACAGAAAATTATTACATGATCACTCCACTTCATACCAACCAAACATGGAATCTACCGACAGGATCAACCCTCTCCACTGCAGAAATTAGGGCTGGGGAAGTGTTTCTGCTTTTGTTTTGTTTTGTTTTTGATTTGGGGAGTTTTTGATTTGGGGAGTTTTTGTTGTGTTTATTTTTGTTTGTTTTGTTTCATTTTGTCCTACATCTGGATCAAATACAGGGAACAAACACTGCTCCTGCTTAGTATAGTCAAAGATTAGTTCCTTGGATGGTCTCCTCTGCCAACTAACATGAGAAAAAAACTAAACAAAAAGATGAATGCTTGTACTAGAGTCATAGCTCAGTGACAGGTCGTTGCCGAGATGAGCAAGGCCACAGGTTCAAGTCCCGGGACAGGATGAAGGAGGAAGAAGAGGTGGTCAGAAAGGCACCGACTGCCAGAAGCCTGCTCCTACCCCGCCAGCACAGTAAAGATGCTAGATCATAATCTGTGTGATCACAAAAGCAAAAGTAGGAGGGGCTGGCCTCTTCTCTTAGCACATATGAAGCACTGGTGGCCTCTTCTCTTAGCACATATGAAACACTGGTGGCCTCTTCTCTTAGCACATATGAAGCACTGGTGGCCTCTTCTCTTAGCACATATGAAGCACTGGTGGCCTCTTCTCTTAGCACATATGAAACACTGGTGGCCTCTTCTCTTAGCACATATGAAGCACTGGTGGCCTCTTCTCTTAGCACATATGAAACACTGGTGGCCTCTTCTCTTAGCACATATGAAACACTGGTGGCCTCTTCTCTTAGCACATATGAAGCACTGGTGGCCTCTTCTCTTAGCACATATGAAACACTGGTGGCCTCTTCTCTTAGCACATATGAAGCACTGGTGGCCTCTTCTCTTAGCACATATGAAGCACTGGTGGCCTCTTCTCTTAGCACATATGAAACACTGGCAGAAAAAGCTTGGGCTATTAGAGCAAAGACAAAATCGGCCATCTCCGCAGATGAGTTCACATCCTGATCCCACCATTCTGTGTGGCTGTAATCTCCAAATGTCGGCTACCTGAGCCCATTCCTTATTGGGCTATCTCCTCACCCAAGCTGCTGGGTGACGCTGAGAACTAATAACCCTGTGCAGGGTGTAAGCATGGACCCTCCCTATACTGACACTGATAGAACTGATAGTTCTAAGAGCCCCAGTGGAGGCCAACAGTCACAGCCGCACTGAAGCCAGGCAACTCCAAGCCGTCTCTTACATGACCACTAAGTAACTGAGTGGTTTAGGTAGGAACCACCACAGGCTCATGTGTTTAAATGCCTTGCTGTGGGGAGGTTTGGTCTTGTTAGAGGAGGTAGGGTCAAGGCTTCAAGGTCTCAGATGCTCAAACTAGGCCTAGGGTCATTTTCCCTTCTGCCACCTGGGGATCAAGATGCAGAACTCTCTGCTCCTTCTCCAGCAGCATGTCTGTCTGCAGGCTGCCATGCTTCCCGCCACGACGGCAATGGACTGAACCTCTAAAGCTGTGAGCCTGCCCTGATTAAATGTCCTTTATAAGAGTTGCTGCAGTCATAGTGTCTATCTCTTCACAGTGATGGGACCCTTAACCAAGACAGGTGGCGTATACAGCATGGATACTCTGAGAAAGAGAGGAATCATGCCCAAAGCTGGACACAACAGGATGTCAGGAGATTTAGTCATGTGACACAAAACAGCATGAAATGTATTCATTTTATGTCTAAAATTTTCCGTTTAATATTTTCTGACCACGTAGAACTAAAACCTCAGGAAGAAGGCAGGAGGAGGAGGAGAGGAGGAAGAGGAAGAAGAGGAGGACGATGAAGAGGAAGGAGGAGGAGCAGCAGAAAGAGGAGGAGGAGAAGGAGAAGAAAACAACACAGAAAGGGAAAACAAATATCCAACATTTTTGAAACTTGAATACGGTTCCCTCAACCTGTAGGTGAGATTCTATTCCTTAAAGAGTCAGGTACTCTGAAAGAACTGGAAAGAAAAGGCTGTGTGATCCAACGAGAAAACATGGAAACACCCTCTTCCTCTCCCCAAAGAAGAGAAGAAAAAAGCCCTTTACGCTGTCTGTTACGTGTACAATCCAGGGAACATACGCATTGGTTGCTGTCACATCTTGCCATCCTTTGGCGATATTCTGCTTGAATTCCTGAAGCGAAGTGATCCCAAGTTTCCGCTTGATCTCAGCGAGATGCTTCTCTTTTGCCGCCAACACTTGAGACAGAGTCTGGATTTCTTCTTCCACCTACAGGGAACAGGGTTGAGGAGGAAACACAGGAAGATCTGGTCTGTAAATTATTAAGAACATCAAAGCCAGCCATGCACCGATGCTATCGTCATTTCTGGGAGTGTAGGTTTGTTCACTTGAGACAAAAGTCTCACTGTGCGTCTTTGGCTGACTGGAACTCTATATAGACCAGGTTGGCCTCAAATTCACAGAGATCCACCTGTCTCTGCCTCTACAGTCCTAGGATTAAAGTTGTGGTCCGCCACTCATGGCTACACTTAATTTTTTTCATTAATTTAGCTGTCTCTTCATAAACAAAGTTGTTGAGAAAGCACAGTAATAATGCTTTCTCCAGCCGAGCTACTCTGAAAGCTCCTGGCTGTCCTGCTCTGTTACCTCAGAAGCCTCAGAACTTCCCCGTTCTCACAGAAGAAAATACTCATGTCACCCGAACACCACTGTGCTGACCTCTTTCCTACCAGATGCTTCTACTATGGTGCCTACAAAAGCTGCTGTTCACATACTACATCAAGCAATCTCCGTCTCCCACCAAAACATGTACAACCAATCTTCTTGTATATTTCATAAGATTTCATAGTGGATCTGCCAAAACCACGATTGTATAAATTAAGCAACATCCATTAGGGCCTCACACTATGTGGGTCCCAACCTAGACTAAGCACCCCACGGCTAAGGGTTAGTGATGTGCCTGACATGGAGGAGGGGCTGGACGTAGCAGGCTGTCTCTCTTAGGAGCCTCTGAAAGGACAAGATAATGAAGGGAGAAGCTGAAAGCTTTGGAGGCAGAGGCGCTGGGAGGGAGGGAGGGAGGGAGGGAGATCGTGAGGTGTAGGAGGCTAAACACCCAAAGGAGAGAAGGCTGCAGCAGAAAGGCCGGGGAGCGCAGTGGCGCGGTGTGAGACAGACACACCACATGGAGAAGATTGGAAAGGCGCATCCTGAGGCCTATCATCAAGTCCCCGTACAAGCCCATCCTGGCTTCCTGCACAGCCTCAGCCTCAGCCACGTGGCCCGCAGCACAAGTCAGAAGTTCCAAAGCCATGAGGATTTAGGAAAACAACAAACAGCTTTGCTGAGGAAAGTACATCTACTAAACTCAAGTGATATGCTGTTTAACCACAGAGAGAAGACAATAGAATCCAGACAGGGAGGTGGGGAGGGGAGAGAGAAGGGAGGGAGATGGGGGGGGGGGTAAATATGAGAAATATGCATGTCAGCACTGCACTGAGATTGCATTAATGGGCAAGTGAGTACAAAATAAAGGCACGATCCTCTGTGTTCAATCTTAGGCATGACTGTGCGGTCTGCTCAGATATACACTGGGAAGGAAAGGGCAAGAGAGTAAGAACGAATAAAGTCCAAAATCCGGGGGAGTGATCTCCCAGCAGCGCTTTCACTTCTGAGCACAGAGGTGAGATCTCCATCTTCTCTCTGGAGGGGAACAGCTAGGAGCACACAGGGCATAAGATCAGTGGAGCAGCTGAGACAGAAGTCTTCCTGCCACCATTTGCACCAGGGAGCCAGGAAACTCCACAGCCTTCTCTGCATAACGTGCCAGGAGAGAGAGATCTCCCAGCAGTGTTTTCACTTCGGAGGTCAGAGGAGTAAGGACACAGGCTTACAGGCCCACAGGAGGAACAAACTCCAGCCAGAGACAACAATACCAACTAGCACCAGAGATAACCAGATGGCGAAAGGCAAGCACAAAAACCCTACCAACAGAGACCAAGACCACATGGCAACATCAGAACCCAGTTCTCCCACCACAGCAAGTCCTGGATACCCCAACACACTGGGAAAGCAAGAGCTTTTAAAAAGCAATTTAAAAAAAAAAAAGATTTAAAATTGTATCTCATGATGCTGATAGAGGGCTTCAAGAAAGACTAAAATAACTCCCTTAAAGAAATACAGGAGAACATCAGTCAACAGATAAAAGTCCTTCAAGAGGAAACACAAAAGTCCCTTAAAGAATTACGGGAAAATAGAAACAATTAAGTGAAGAAACTGAACAAAACCATGCAGGATCTAAAAGTGGAAGTAGAAACAATAAAGAAATCACAAAGTGAGACATCTCTGGAGATAGAAAACCTTGGAAAGAATTCAGGAGTCATAAATGCATCAACAACAGAATACAAGAGATAGAAGATACCATAAAAAACATTGACTCAACAGTCAAAGAAAATGCAAAATGCATAAAGCTGGTAACTCAAAACATCCAGGAACTCCAGGACACAATGAGAAGACCAAACCTAAGGATTATAGGTATAGAGGAGGGCGAGGATTTACATCTTAAAGGCCCAGTAAATATCTTCAACAAAATTATAGAAGAAAAATTCCCTAACCTAGAGAAAGAGATGCCCATGAACATACAAGAAGCCTTCAGAACTCCAAACAGACTGGACCAGAACAGAAAGTCCTCCCAGCACATAATAATCAAAACACCAAATTCACTAAACAAAGAATATTAAAAGCAGTAAGGGAAAAATGTCAAGTAACTTATAAAGGCAGACCTATCAGAATTACACCAGACTTCTCACCAGAGACAATGAAAGCTAGAAGATCCTGGACAGACCTCATGCAGACTCTAAGAGAACACAAATGCCAGCCCAGGCTACTATACCCAGCAAAACTCTCAATCATAGATGGAGAAACCAAGATTTTCCATGATAAGACCAAATTTACACAATATCTGTCCACAAATGCAGCCCTACAAAGGATAAGTGATGGAAAATGCCAACACAAGGAAGGAAACTACACCCTAGAAAAAGCAAGAAAGTAATCTTCTTCCAACAAACCCAAAATAAGATACCCACACAAACATAAAAAATATAGGAAGCAACAATCACTATTCCCTAATATCTCTTAACAACAATGGATTCAACTCCCCAATAAAAAGACATAGACTAACAAAATATTTCTCATGTAAATCTTCAATTTTATCAGAAAATGTTTGTAATTCCCCTTTTTAATTTAGTAACTTATGTCTACCTTTTATCTGTATTATTTTTCATGATAATCTTCAATTTTAATGTCTTTCTATATACTTCCTCTATTTTATCAGAAATGTTTCCAATGTAAATTTTATCACAAATGTTTCTAATTCCACCATCAATTAATTTAGTTTTTACATCAACCACTTTTTATATAAAATTTTCCATGAAATAGTCAATTTTAACGTGTTTGCCTATTTATTTCTTGAATTTTACCAGAAATATTTTCCATGTAAATCTTCAATGTTATCTGAAAATGTTTATAATTTCACCTTCAATGAACTTAGAATTTTCTTTATGCCTATCATTTTATCTATATAATTTCTATGATAATCTTTAATTTTAACATGCTTTTCTATATATTTCTACAATTTTATCAGAAATATTTTCCATGCAAATCTTCAAGTTTATCAGAAAATGTTTATAATTCACTTTTAATCAACTTAGGAATATTTTTATGCCTACCATTGTTATATCTGTATAAAAGTTTCCATGATAATCTTCAATTCTAACATGTTTTTCTACATTTTTCTACAATTTTATCAGAAATATTTTCCACGTAAATCTTCAATTCTATCATAAAATGTTTCTATCCCATATTTCAATTAATTTAGCAATGTTTTACATGTTTACCACTTTACTCCTTTTCCATGAAAATTGTAGATTTTAACGTGTTTATCTGAAATAGTTTCCATGTAAATCTTTAATTTTATCATAGAGTGTTTCGGGTTTGTTTTTGTTTTTTTTTTTTAAAAAGGCATTTCATTGTTAAAAAAAATCCGGAAGTCATACAATCCACCCAGTGAGTATCAGCTACAGGGCTCGCCCAGGCTTCAGTCGGCACCTGAGCAGCAGGGGTGAACACCTCTGTCTTTACTGCACGACTTGCCGCCTCAGCCTTTCCCAGCAATGCGGTGCCGCATGCCCCTTGCTTGCTGCAGCTCACCTGGCAGCTTTAATCTCTTCTTCCAAGAGGGCGGGCAGGGTAGGGCACGGACCCTGAGAGTGTAGGCGAGTGTAAGGGATGTAAAGACACGAGTGAGAAAGTCGCTGCCCCACCCGCAGAAAGGGAGGGCGTGGCGACCGAGGGAACAGAAGTCAGAATCAGAAATAAAATGTTTCTGACAAATGTGTCAAGAGACCTTGGTGGAGAAAGAACGGGGATTTTTGTCACAACAAATACAACTCAGATAACTGGTTTCCATGTGCAAACTAAAGAGAAGCCCTTGTTCGATACACGTGCATGCGCGCAGACACACACACATGCATACACACAACTCAAGTTGCTCAGGAAGCTGTACATAATTGCTAACCTGGATGACTCTAAGAGCAAAACAAGGAGTCAAATCTTTACAACCTCAGTTAGACTTGTTTTTGGAAAGGTAGAACACCAGGGAACAAGCGACCAGGGCAGAAAGCAGAGCCCATCAAAATTAAAGACCGAACATTAAACACTGGAGTTTGGCCCAGGGGAACAGGAGTTTGAAGTCGTGCCTATGAGCCAAGCTGGGATGTGGGGCACAGTATCTCGGACCCACCCACCCTCCGAAAACGCAACAACTGCTGCACTTCACAGTGAGATGAAAAGAAACCAACAGAATAGGGGAATATATATGGTAAAATAAATTTACTTCTAAGCAAACGTGAAACAGATGAGTTTTAAAAGCTCATTTGTGCATAACTGTGGCTGGCTGAGTACCCACGGCCGCCAATAACATGCATGGCCGTCAGTGGACACACTAGAATCACAACAGAGTTGTAGATACAAGCAATGGACTGCTAGCACCCACAAAAAGGGAGCCGGTTCCTGGCCGATGATCCAACAGGGACGAGCCCCAAAAACGTACTACATTCACTGATAAGAAAAGCCAAATACCAAGGCCGAGCATTGTATGCGAAATATCCAGACAAAGCCAGCAGAGAGAGGGCGGGGCGCGGCTCCTCAGCAGGCTCAGGGCTCCTTGGGACGAAGGAGGAGGGACATAGAAGGAGGGATGGTCAAGGAGGGATGGTCGAGATGATCAGAACCTGAATGACCGCAGCAGCAGGACACTGACTGCGCTGTGTGACGCTGCCACTGTGAGACAGGCATTCTGTGATGTCATAGCAGGAAGCTAGGAAAGGAGGAGCTGAAACGTGTCCAAGAGTCAGGCGGAGGCCAGAAGCAAAGGAGAAAGGAAAGGAGGGGAAGGCAGCCAAGATCGCAGGCGAGGCAGGCGAGGCAGGCGAGGCAGGGGGCGTGCTCCGTGGGGGGCCGGTCCGACCTGCGGCTCTCCCCACTTCCTGCCACACCCCCCACCTGCGGCTCTCCCCACTTCCTGCCACACCCCCCACCTGCGGCTCTCCCCACTTCCTGCCACACACCCCCACCTGCGGCTCTCCCCACTTCCTGCCACACACCCCCACCTGCGGCTCTCCCCACTTCCTGCCACACCCCGACTCCCGCCTACCCCACCCACTGTCTGTCGCGGGAAAGCCATCGGGGATCCCTTTGCCCCCTCTGTCCTGGAGACTCTGTGCAAGCTTTCTCTCACCCGGAGCCTTTCCCCATAAGATGCTCTGCAGCCGCGCAAGGCAAGCGCGAGGTCCACAACCCACGCCCGCCCTCACCTTAGTAAGTTCGCGTCTCAGCTCCTCTTGCTCCTCCTCCGTCAGCGTCTCGGGCGCGCTGAGCATGGCCACGGCATCCTCGCCCTCCTCGGCCACTGGCTCTGTCTTCAGCAGACCTTACGGTTAAGGAGAAACAGAGAACCGTGTCAAGTGTGAAAGGGAACTAGAGCCTCTGTGGTTGCTCCACCGTCCCACCCAGAACAAAGCCATTGCGGTTCCAGCCATCCGCTTTCTGTATGTGAGCTCAAGTGAGATCAGGGAAAGATGAAAGAAAAACCCGGGGGGAACCAATAAAAGCCACCAGCGTAGCCCGCTAACAAGTGAACTGAGAAATGTCCTCTGCGTTCACTCACACTTCAGTCTCGGGATAATTATGACAGCGCAGAAGAATGGGGTCCCACCGAGATCCACCATTAAACCACAGTCGACGCGTGCTATAATCCCGCACTCAGACGGAGACAGGACGCGCACTAGTCAAGGCCATCTTCGGCTAAGATCGGGTTCAAGCCCAGCCTGGGTGACAGGAGATCGTGTCTCGACAATACAAGCCGTCCACCTTTAAAATGCTGCCCAGATCAATCAGCAGGGAGTAGACGGAGGACTCCACCCTGCGCGCACACCCGCCCACCCGTGGCCCCTAGAGGAGACTGAGCTGCTTCGCTCCCAGTGCAGACAATCTGCATAAAGGAAGCGACGACTCAGATGCCTCGTGAAACTGCTTCTGCTGCTTTTTCTTTCTGCGTGGTAGACAGAGCAGGAAACTCACAGCCTCTATTAAGCTGCGCTCATCGGGGTGAGCTTTGAGAAGCACCGGATGCCCCTGGGAAGGGCAGCACATGCCTGCAGTCCCAGCGCCCACAGGGCTGAGTGCCCAGCGGCCTGGGGTGACACAGTAAGGCCCTGTCTCAAGGATGCACAACTCTAGGTTTCTGTGTAGAGACCAGGCCAACAGCATGGAGACTTCCATGCACTGTACTCATTCCCTGAACAGCGCCCACTAGGAAGACCACAGTTCTGAAAGGAGTGGCCAGTGTGGGTCAGCTCCCCTTCCCTGCCCAAGTCCCGCCTAAAACAGCGGGTAGAGAGTCGAAAACCCACCAAGCCCCTCAATTCTATTTTTTAAGGTTTGAATGTCAGAGGATGTCCCGCGTGGGATTTATTGCTTATGTCTGGACCTTTGGCCCCTCCTGATGCCTGTTTCTGATCTGTAATGGAGCTTTTAGACAACAGAGTCTCAACAAAGGAAGTGTCAGGAGCAGGTGCTTGGGGTTCATAGCCTGCCTGCCTCTGTCTTCTTGGCTTGCTGACTACAGAGGCAGCTAGGACCCGCCACCCCGTACTAATACCAAGCCCAAAGTGTAACCTGTCAACTCCTGACTGACCTGAAGTGCACCCTTCTCCTCTCAACATGCTTTTCGTGGGTAGTTACCACCAGCAACAAGAAAACAAATCCATATTTTACTCTAATTTTTAAAATCAAAGTGAATTCAAAGAATCCACTTCTTGGTCTCACTATGTACCTGTGTTCTGAAACTCACTGCATAGACCAGGCTGACCTCAAATTCACAAAGACAAAGACCCCCATCTGCCTCCCTGTCTTGTCTGTATCTCTCTGTCTCCCCCACCTCCTCTCTCTGCCTCTCTCTCTCTCTGCCTCTCTCTCTGCCTCCCTCTCTTTCTCTGTCTCTGCCCCTCTCCCTCTCTCTCTCTCTCTCTCTCTCTCTCTGCCTCTCTGCCTCTCTGCCTCTGGACTGCTGGGATTAAAGGCCTGTGCCACCACCACACACAGCCTAACATGTAAAACTTTAGAACAGAAAGCATCAGCCCTGCAGACCATGTTTGTCCCTTGCCTCCGGCACCGAAGTGGCTCTGCATGGGTGATCTGTCACTGACCTGCCTCCTTTAGGTCCGCCATACTGCTATCACACATCTGTCCTTTAAGTTCTCCGCCCTGCTATCACAGACCTTGTTTGCATTGATTTTGACTTTTTCAAAATGTTGTATTGACATATGATTTGATTACTGAATTTCTGGCGCCTTCGTAAACTTTATGCCAGTGACTCACCCTAGCCCGTCTACCCACCCATTCCCAGCATTCCCAGGTCACAGGACCTGCTGCATGGAGGACCAGAGAAGGTCCTTCTCTGCCTGTAAGTTCTTCATCCCATCACACTGACATCGGTGCGCTCCCAGCATGGCGGCACACAGCAGACCAAGGACAAGCGGGTAGGCGGGAAAAGAACTCACTGCGGGACAGGTAGCTGGCACGACAATACACGGCCGAGAGCCGTGTGCAGCTGTGCGCACCTTCCAGAAGCACTTGACATGGGCTTTGTTGTGTACCAACTTTTATCGGTAATTAGCATGATCACTAACAGGGCAGTACCAGAACAGTGGCCCACACACACATGTGCAGAAATTACTAACGGAGCAAACATAACACAAACAAGCCTGTTCACACTGCAACAACAGCAGAGCTTTCAGAAGCAGAGCACCTGGCAGACACAATGGAGGGGTAGGAGAGCTCAGTGAGTAAACTTCCGTACATCAAAGAAAACCAAGGAGCCACACACACACACACACACACACACAAACACACACACACACACCACGCAAGCAGGCCTGGAAAGCTTGAAGGCGACTCCTGGACTGCCTTGGAGAGGCCGGAGATAGACCTGTGGGAGATCGTCCAAGGAAAGCGTCACACAGCCTGTGGAGCCAGCCAGGAGACGGTGTTGACGCGTGTTGTCGTCAGCAAGGCTGGAGGGTCGAGCCACCTAATAAGCTTTTGAAATCAGCATGGTGGGATTTAGGAGTCGCTCCTCTGGTCTTGCTTTGGCCCAGGGTTTCCTCACCATACTCTGCCTCACCCCCACCCCGCCCTACCCCCACCGCTCCCCCTCTCCCCCTACCACCCCGCTCCTCCCCCACCCCGAGAACGGTACTATATATCCAGTCCCCTATGCTCAATCTGCCTTTTGATTTTAATTTTACAGGGGTTAAAGAGCTGGACTTTTAAACCATTGAGACTGTGAAAGACTATGGGGGCTTTTGAAGCTGGACTGGATGCATTTTCCATCGTGCTATGGCTACAAGCCCGTGAGCGCAGGGAGTGGGAGGTGGGGACTGGAGTGAGAACGCCCCCGTCAGCTCACCTGTCTGAAGGCTTGGCCCAGGTTTGTGGAACTATTTGGGAAAGATTAGTTAGTATGGCCTGGTTGGAGGAGGTGTGTCCCTGGGGGTGAGCTTCCAGGTTTCAAAGCCTCCTCCAGGCCCGGCATCTGTTCCGCCCGCCCACCGCCCGCTCCCCCACCCACGCGCTGCTAGCCCGCCGCCAGCCACCGAGCATGTTAAAGCTCTCAGCTGCGGCTCTAGCCTCATGCCTGGCTGCTTCTGGACATGAACCTGGAAGCGAGCGCCCAATTAAATGCTTCCTTTTAAGAGGTGCCTTAGTCATACTGTCTCTTCACAGCAGTGGGGCAGGCAGTATCTAAGAGGAGTCCTCTCTAAGATGTCTTAGAGTCCCCAAGAAGGGTGCAAGTACTCTCTCCACAGCAGAAATCTGATCTCTAGTCTTAAGTCTTTCAGCACTTCCTTGTTTTAGAAACTCAGCGGTCAGCGTCAGCCATAGGGGCAGCTCCTGCCTTTTGCCCCGCACCCAACACCGGCCAGATGGCTGTGAAGCGGGTGTTACTGATTCACACAGTGCCCGGAGCAGAGCCTGTGTGTGTCCCCGTGCTCAACCTCCATGTCAGACACAGGGAGCGAGGTCTGCGGATGCAAACCACCGCGCACGGGAGCCGCCCCGCCCCCAGCCAAACCACCACGCACAGGAGCCGCCCCCAGCCAAAACCGCGCACCGGAGCCGCCCCCAGCCAAACCACCACGCACGGGAGCCAGCACGACACACAGCTAAAATCACGTGGCGACAGGATTCAAATGTGAAACTTTGCCTTCTGCTAAAGCTCTTCCGTGCTTTTAAATAAGCATAATTGTGCAAGTCTAAATAGGCAAAGAGATCAATGCAGTATCAAATTGCTAATGCAAGGGGATCTTCAACTCCAAAACAATCTAATTGGGGGCTGACAAAAGGTGGGAATACTTAATCCGAAAAACATAATTTTGCAGGATTTTAGGTTCTGGATTTTTTAATTGGCTTTCTCAATCAGTAAAGTCCACACAAATATCCCCTAATCGGAAAAAAATGAAGAAAGCAAAAAATCTGAAATACATGTAGCTCAAAATTTCAGACAAGGAATATTGAAATAGTTCATTAAGCCATGTAGAAAGATAGTGCCACACTTGGCTTTGGGACTACCTAGATGACCCGACCTAGCAAAATCAGCCAGCTTTTCTCACGTTAACCTGCAGGGGGCAGCAAATCACTGGCATTAAACTTTAAAGGAGCAGGTTGTTAAAATCCTCCACTGGGGCAGAGAAACCTAGGCACAGCAGAAGAACCAAGCAGGAGGTGCTCAGACGACAGGGAACCGTGCAGTCACCTCTTAGACTACTGACCGCAGCTGGTCCACCAGGGCTCCATCCGAACCTGAGCCAGGAGGTCCAAAAACAGTCATTTCCACGCCACACTTCCTGACTGAATGGGGATTTCTATCGCCACCTAGAGATGAGGAAAAATGCTTGCAGAGGCAGTGCGGCCGCCCCAGTCACCACACACCTGCGCAGGAGATACAGCTGGGGCCTTAACCCAGACAGGCTAATCTGAAAGAAGGCCCCCCAAGTCACTGATCTAAAAAAACAGACACAGAAGGCAATACCTGGACCTCTGCAGCTGGTAGCCATAGTAACACAGCAGAACCTGGGGATGAGGCCAACAGCAGTCTTCAGGCCGGCTCTCAAGCCTGGGCATGCATTTGGCCTAAATAGATCCCTAGGTACTAGCTTGTCTACTATATACTCATCAGCGCACTCAGTGTGGAAGGACGATCTAGTTTAGGCGCATTTGCTCTTTCCTAAAATCCAAGGGAAGCTATTTTAAATGACAATATGACTAATGCCTATTCAAGTTTTTCACACCAGTCATCATGAAGGGAAATTGGCAAGGGATTCTCTGTGTGATCAAAGTTAGTCAGGCCCTCAAACCTTCTCCAGGCCACCTTCATACTTCTTTATAAAACCCAATTAGAGCAAACAAATGCACCATGTCAGTTTAAGCAGAACCCCCGCCCTCACTCTCTGAGCCCTCCGTAACTACCGTTCTCCATCCCCAGGCGATAGTCCATCGTCCTGCCTAAGCCACGCCTTCACTAGAATCATTTTTATTCATTATGAACATGTTCCACAGAAGCAAACAAGCAGATTTAAATCAATATCTAATGAGAACAGTGATTTCTACTAGAAAACTGAGGCCCTCCAAGCTTGCACAGTTTACCCACAGTCAGACCAGACTAGAACTTGAGAGTCTGATTCTCCATACAGTCTCCATACAGTCTGTCTTAGAAAAATACATACGTGGGGCAGGGTAGAGAGCCAGGGCTAACTCTTTCCCCACGGAAGCTTTCTGTGTCTCTGGAAGTCGCATCCGCAGGACTGACTCCGGATGACTAGGCCCTGGGCATCACTACCCCTGCCCCATTACTGATAGTTTACTACTTCCTTAATTGTCTAATGAAGGGGATCGTCCTTCCCCCGTCAGTACTAACCAGGTGTGCACTAACCCTGGTGCGGTCAGTGTGGAGGCGTGGCAGGGCGCATGGCTCACCTACAAAGTCCCTCCAGCAGCAGGGTCGTCCATCAGGAGCACCGGCTGAGGAGAACCAAGAAGCTACGCACTGCCCAACAGCTAGCTGGGGGCGTGGATGCCAGCGGAACCGTCTCAGGATGGAGGTGGAGGGGACGGACCACACAACCCCACTGCGCAGCTTTATGTGCCTCGTGTGGGAGCACTTCTCGGAGACGCAGCAGCACGCCAGCCACGACACAGTTCCAAGTCTGGAGACTGGCCTTCAGTAGCACAGACAGTCCCAGATAATTTTACAGAGGCCTCATTTAAACAAGGTGCAACAGACTGTGTGAGAGGACACACAGTGTTCCTTAAGAACAGCACAGGTCAGACAGCACGCAGGGGGCGTTGTAGAAAAACCTCAACTTTCTTTCAAAATATGCCCAAGAGTATTATAGCCATCACACTCAACCCAATACATCTTCAGTAAGCATTAAGTTTAAAGATTTAAGAGAAGAAAGG
Source organism: Apodemus sylvaticus (assembly GCF_947179515.1). NCBI lineage: Eukaryota > Metazoa > Chordata > Mammalia > Rodentia > Muridae > Apodemus > Apodemus sylvaticus. The sequence goes on along the minus strand of NC_067475.1, from coordinate 163,981,938 downwards.
GAAAGCATGCTTCTTTAGTTAAGTGGCAACATTTAGCATCCCTATGAAAATAATTCTTATTATGACCTGAAGTATATCAGACTTGCTGGATTGTGCTCAGTGGACCTGCGAGGAGGAAGAAATGGACGGTTCCCCCACAGCAGAAATCTGATCATGAAGGTCACAGGAGGTTGGAGGGGCAGGCGGCCAACAGGGGAGGATCGGGGACCTCAGCCCCGAATAAGGCGCCACATCCAGACTCCTTATCATTTCCTCTCAGAACTCAAGCTGTCTACAACAGAACAAATCTTAGTATTTTACTTAAACACATGTATTAGTTAAAGGTTTAGCTAAAGGAGGTCTCTCTCTTAAGTTCTCAAGAACATAAATCTTACAGGGACAGTGTCTCACTTGATCTAGCCCATGCTGGCATCAATGACCAGAGGCTTGCTCCGCACGCCTGACTCTAAAGTCTTTCGGTTTCGCAATGCAGAACAAGTGTGGGAGCACACTGGGGTTTCTCAGCATGGAAGCGGATGGGCATAGCCTCGTGCCCCAACCTGGACCCCCACATAACTGGCTGGCTCCCTGGGCTTTATTCTGACTAATACTTCCTATAGCAACTATGACTAGCACTTTAGCCATTTTCACATTCTTGTAGATCTGGAAAAGAGTTCTAAAGTCAGTACAGCAATGCATTCCCTTAATCCAAGCAGGTGGGGGGCAGAAGCAGCTGCGAAGCCACAACCTCAGGGCAAGCCTGGACTGCACAGCAAGTTCCAGGGCAGCCATGGGCACACAGAAAGCCCTGCCACAAAAAACAAACAAAAAAACTCGCCAGGTACGGTGGCGGTGCAGCCGTTTAATCCCAGCACTTGGGAGCAGGCAAGTAAATCTCTGTGGTTCAAGGCCAACCTGGTCCACACAGTGAGGTCCAAGCCAGCCAGGGATGCATAGTGGGGCCCTGTCTAGGTCAAAAGATTAGCATAATCTCATAAGCATCGCGCTGCACAGCACACAGCCCTGGCGGAGGGGTGACTGAACAACAAAAAGCGGTGAGCTATGAAATAGGCCGTGTGAGGGCGTCTGTCTGAGGAGACTCTGCCTGTGGCCAGCAGGCTCCGAGACCCTGTGGCTGGTCAGGAGCACGCCCTGAATGAATGAATGAATTACAGAAATGCACACAGGTGCGTGGAAAGAACAAGTCTGGTTCTACTGCCGCCTTTGTCTCTTGAACCTCTTCTTCTGTATGTTGCTTTTTATTCTTTGCTTTTACCGGCAAAGGTTTTCTTACTTAAAACAGATACTAGATGCTACTACCAGCTCCCACCTCACCAGAAGCTCTACCGGAAGACGGCTATTTCCAAAAGTATGTGCTGTGTATAAATACACTGAGCCCGTGCAGGTGTGTAAGGACCCAGGCATTCTACAGAGAGGCACTGCTGCCCCTCCCCCGGCCGTCAGCCTCCTGAAACAACGCACCCCTGAGGAATTGATTTGCTGCGGGATTCTCATGGTGGGGAAAGACTGAAACCCCGGATCCTGCCAGAGGAGAATTTGCCTCCCAGAAAGATTTTACAAGCACTGACAACTTGCAAGGAAGGAATGGAAACACGGTGGTTTCTCAGTGGCTGGGCAGTGCGGCCAAGGCCATTCCCTGACCAGGAGCGCTTAACCATGCATCTCTCTCGCCTGCCTGCGGTTTAGATGTAAGGCTCAGGTCGAGGCCTGCCGATGGGGGACGGGAGTCACCAGACCGCATGTGTTCTTCCAATGAGGCAGCACTGAATCACGAAGCCTGGCTTGTTAGGGCTTCAGGGCTGTCTCTGACTTAAGTAGCCAGTAACTGATGAGGCGCAAATGAATGTCAGAGGGAATAAGGTGACATCAGCAGTTCCCAAATGATTTTGCAGGTTGAGGCGCTCCGCTGCGTGTCAGCCTCCGGACACTAGGGGTCAGTAGCTGCCTCACAACCAAACCAATGCCTGCAGGGGACCAATCTGCCCCAGGCTGAAGATCTGGGCCCTAAGGCACCTGAAGATCTGGACAGACAGACACTGGACCTCTGAGGCATCATCTTTGGAGGATGGTGCTACAGGAACAGAAGCAAGGGCTGTGGAGAGCTGGGCCCCCAAAGGCTGTCATTTCCCCCATGGTTAGCTGGTCTAGAGAAGAAGCAAACCTTAGGGCAAAATGAACCGGGAAATTGTGGTCGAGGTGGCCGGGAACAAAGGAAGCTCAAGAGATGACCCGTTTATCTGGCAGAAGATCCAGGAAGCTCAAGAGCAGAACTGAGTGACGGAGGAAGAAAGGCGACAAAGCAGGAAGGGACACGGTGACAGGTGAAGATGGGGTACGGATGTGGATGCCACAGCAGCCATCAGTGCCTCGCGCGGGGAGATGAAGACATGAAGACAGACAGACAGACAGACAGACAGACAGACAGACGGACACACCAGCAAGACACATTACATTCACAGTTCCAAACTGCTCACTGCCCTCTCCTAGAAACAGGCCTCATTAAATCTTTCACCTTTCAGGGGGGTGAGGGGTCATCTTTAAAAGTCTCCAGTTTCTTCCGAACATCTCTTCCTCCCTCCGAATGTCACAGACAGAACTGGTAGCTGAGGCCACCCACTGAAGGCGCCGCTTGTCAGGCCATGGGGAAGCGTGGGGCGTCTGGAGAGCAGTCCGTGGGCAGCCTTCTCTTCCAGCCCACTCTGGCTTTCATTTGTAAAGGGCAGGGAAGTTGTTCTTTAAGATCCTGCGAGCATAAAAGGCCTGTAGGCCTCAGTTAGCACTTCCCCAGAAGAGAAGGGCTGACTCACGAGAAGCAGGGCACAGCAGAATTAGAAATAAACTCTGAGGTGGGGAGCTGCGGCCTGGCTTTTCATACTTTTCAGAGTTTCAAATCTGTCAGCTTTAAACACAAGACTATCTTTGGTTTCCTACCGGTCCTGGGGATTGAACCTGGGCCCTATGCCTGTGAGGCAAGACTTCACCACGAAGCCTCGACGTCAGCCCGGCTGTCATATTATTTGCACATCATTCCCAAGTCACTAGCAGAGCCAAGGGTGCTAAGGGCCTGTAATGTCCTGAGTCTTCCTGGAAAATTCTTAAGGGGAAGAGATTCCACATAAACAGTAGCCAGGAAAGGAACCCCACAAGGCTGCCAACTCAATACAGTGTTCACAGGCACCTGCAAAGAGTGGGGTGCAGTACTCACGTCCCAGTCAGTGGGACATAAAAACAAAAACAACAAAAACAACAGTAAAACCCCTGACCAGAAAAGATACACTTGGCTGGCCAGCCTGTTCCGTAAGAGCTGTCGGCAGCTTTGGTGGTGGAGCAGACAGGTAGCATGCTCTACGACAGGCCCTGTGCAGATCCCCAACACAGTTAAAAGCAAACACTGGTTTGGGAATCAAAAGAGGAGTGTTAGTGCCAGCTAAGCTCCCCAGATGAGAGCGCCAAACACCTTTCCCACAGCAGTGCTCTCACATCTGTAAAAAAACGACCAGGACGTGTCGTCCTGTGACAATTCCACTCAGTCGTCTGTTCAACAGACATTTGCTTTGCTTTATGTGTATTTATTATTATTGTGGGGAGGAGGAGGAGGAGGAGGAGGAGGAGGAGGAGGAGGAGGAGGAGGAGGAGGACTGTGACAAAGTCTAACTGTTGTAGACAAGGCCAGCTACAAGACTAGTCTTCCGGACTCAGCATGCAAGCGCTGGGCTTCTTGATTCTCCTGCCTCAAATGCCGAGGTGCAACCGCTTGCATTCCAGATGCCAACACGTATCACACATCCATGTTTTCAAACTAGACTGTTAAAGTCACTTAGCAGGAGCACAACAGAAAAATAGACTAGAGAAGTGCCCAAGGGTAGACAGGCACAGGGCAAGGCGCTTTCTGCCTTGCTGAAACCCTCTTTCCCTTTCAGCGCCCGGGTCCTCCCACCCACTGCGGGCCAACTGAGCCTCACCGCTCTCACCTTTGCCCAACCACGGGTTTGGATACAATTCAAAGGATACTTCTTGTTTAGATAAGTGTTCCCGACCTCTGTGAGTAGGATACCTTTTGCATCAGTCCTCTTTGCCTGCAAGCTACCTGCTTATTCAGAAAGTATACTCTGGCCAGGTGGTGGTGATTATGTCTTTAATCCCAGCTCTTGGGAGGCAGAGGCAGGCGGATTTCTGAGTTCGAGGCCAGCCTGGTCTACAGAGTGAGTTCCAGGACAGCCAGGGCTACACAGAGAATGTCTTGAAAACGCACCAGAGAACACTGAAAGGCGGCCATGCACACTCCTAACTAGGACAGCAGGTGGGTGGAGAGCAGCCGGCAAGGACTCAGGGATGCAGGATATCTTCAGGCCTTCGGGACGGAGGCTCACGGAGGCTCACCCACTCTGCCACTCGCCAGCTTTACTGCCGGCTCCACCTTCCCCACTGTGGGCCCTGCTCTGATCACAAGTCAGAACTAGGTCATCTCGCCTTTTAAGTGCTGGCCAACGGGGAAGCCCTGAGGTCCCACATGTGCCGGTCACAGGCAAGGGAAGTGAAAATGAGAAGGGGGAAAAGAAAGCTTTCCCCGTGCCCCATCTCTCTCCGGGCAGACATTACTAACAGCTGCCAGTGTCAGCCTGTAACTGTCAACATCTGTGGGCTTCTGAAAATCCAAGCTCTACCTCAACGGCGGCCACTATCACCAAGCATCGAAGCGTGCTATGTTAGCGCACACCTGTGCTCTGCAAACATCCAAACCCCAAGCAGCTTGGATCAGAGGTGCCACAGTCTGTCCTTTATTGTCTTCTAGGTTTCCCAAGCTCTACTGTTTAAAAGGAACAAAACGTAACCAATTCTCCACAGTAAGGAAATAATTAACTTCTTCTGGGAAAGCCAAGTTGCTTCCTTGACTCCTTACAGAAGGTTCATTAAGTCACCGCCACCCCCTTGTCAGGCACTAGGGTCCTTCCTGCTGGCAATGAGGACTGTCCCCACTTCTGCTGGACCCTATGCGGGGACGACCTGCGCTGATCAACTCCGACAGTCCTAGCCTGGTGCCCGCCTTATGAACAGATCCGTGCCACACCTGGGAAGAAACAACCGCTTCCAAAGGTGTGGTAATTTTTCATTTTTCCTTTCTGGAAACTGTGGGTACAGCTATTTGTCTAAATGGCTTTTGGTCTTCCAAGGGAAAATCCAGGTAGATTTTCACCATGATAATTGTGGTATTATTATGTCACCCTCACCAGGCCCTTGAACGTGGTGAATGTTTTTGGACACCTAAGCATCCTTACCAGGACATAACCTGGGCAGATTTTAAAACTGAACACATTATTTGACCCCAGACCCCTCCATCATCATTTTCCACCACTGCACACATCCGCAGACAGAAACGCTACCAGCTTTAAAATCCAATGTCCCACTACAGTAACAACCAAAACCGCCTCTCCGTGGTGAACCAGTTATTCAGAACACAGTGGCACCTCGGCACGCCTTCACACTAACCTGAAAGTCACATGGACCCCGACTTACACCCGGGTTTGATCGGAGTGAACGGAACTCACTACACAAAATCAGTAGTTACCAAAGCTCTGTGTAGGTGAACCAGGCGGCGAGGCGCTCCCGCTGGGAGAGAGGTACAGGTAGTTCTTGTTCACTCCGGAATCAAAATCAAACGGGGACTGGTAATCATCACACAGCTCCATATCTCTGCAGTCCATCCCAGAGGCAGGCAGCGAGCATGGCTGGCGCTGCAGCCGACTGGAGCCCTGGCCGCGGTCCCGCTGCCCTGTGCAGCCCGGGTTGGGAAAAGGACCCGGCTGGAAGTCGAAGTCCCGCCCAGCTCCGGCCCAGGTGTGGCTTGGGCTCCCAGCAAGCAGACCCGTCGTGACTCCGCCCTCAGGAGGGCCCTAGTCGCCACCTGTTGCTAATTTCTGTGGACAAAGAACAACCCGGGCAGAGGGAGTGGCCTTTCCTCAGTACACAAAGGAGGCCCCACTCTGCAGCCCCGCTCACAAGTGCAAACACTAGATAACTGGCAGGAAGAATGTTTAAAATACATGTTTTTAGAATGGTCAGCTGACCACATCCTCGCTAGGACAGACTTAATCTTCTAGGACAAGGGAGGATTATCTGTCAGTAATCTCCCCGCAGATGCCATCTGGGAGATACTTTTCTTGCACCCGATATTACACACAATTCTGAGAGCTTGGCATCCCGTGCTAGCAGCCAGCCTTCTAAGCAGAAGATGATACAAAAATAAAGCTAGACCCATCATAGATTTTTTTTCTAAAACAGAATCAGAATAACTGTCAAAAAAAATTTTTTTAATCTGACTTTTTTGGAAGAATGATGTTTTCATGCACCACAAACACTCAAAGCAACTCGAACGCAACTGAGCACGCAGCGAGCTCCCAAGGCTGCTGCCTCGGGCCCTCTGGGAGCTCCAGTGCCTTTGTTTAAGCAAAGTCAGGTGTGCCCTGAGGGTTCTACAAAGAACCTGTTTCCTTTGGCACACCCACCAGGCAGAAAGGGCGTCCTAGCAAGCTTGCTTGTAAAACTTTTCAATTCCTCCAAGTTCACTTCCTCCATCACTAGGCCTTGCCATACCTTTCCATACTCTCCAGAACCTTCCAGTGCTCTCCAGAGCCTCTCCGTGCTCTCCGGAACCTCCCCGTGCTCTCCGGAGCCTGCCAGCGCTCACTGTAACCTCCCCGTGCTCTCCAGAGCCTCCCTGTGCTCTCCGAAGCCTCCCTGTGCTCTCTGGAACCTCCCTGCGCTCACCGGATCCTGCCCGCGCTCACCATAGCCTCCCAGTGCTCTCCAGAGCCTCCCTGTGCTCTCCAGAACCTCCCCGTGCTCTCTGGAGCCTGCCCGCGCTCACCATAGCCTCCCCGCGCTCACCATAGCCTCCCAGTGCTCTCCAGAGCCTCGCAGCTCTCCGTAGCCTTTGCTGCGGCCCAGCAGCACTTGCAGGCCCTTGGTGGAACTAAGCTGAAAGGAGGAAATATGTCAAACCAGGCATGGTGGCTCATGCCGTAATCACATTACTCAGAAACTAAGACAGGGGAGTTGCCATGAAGCTAGCTTGGACTTCAGTGAGAGACCCCCCCATCTCAAAAACACAAAATAAGTAACTGAATCGACACTTATAATTGTGCCCTACCTTTTCAAATCTCAATACATAATCTCTGGAATACATTTATAATCTCTGAAATGTAAGACCTGAACTTTTCATTGTACTGTTTGGGTGGGCTTGAGTGCATGTCAGCAGGAGTCAGAAGGGGTTGGTGGACTCCTCTAGAACTGGAGTAACAGGCAGCTCTGACACGCTATGTGAAGACAGAGACCTGCACCCGGGTCCTTGTCAGAGCAGTAAACGATCTCACTCCCGGGCCATGGGTCCAGCCTCCAGGATTTAATGATGAGTAAAAACTTCAGTGCATGCCTTGTCTTCAAAACCTCTAAAGTGGCCATTTCCTCTCAGTTTATGACTGATCCTCCTTCCTGTTCTTTTTGGGTACTCTTGTGTACTCTGTGGCATGCCTTTGTCTGATTTAAACTTTTTGAGAATTTATTTATTTATTTACTTACTTACTTTTGGTTTTTTGAGACAGGGTTTCTCTGTGTAACCCTGGCTGTCCTGGAACTCACTCTCTAGACCAGGCTGGCCTTGTACTCAGAAATCCGCTTGGCTCTGCCTCCCAGAATGCTGGGATTAAAGGCGTGCACCACCACTGCCTGGCCAAGAATTTATTTTTAACAAAAAAATATTTATAGTTTCCTTCTTAAAGATACCAAGAGTTTGGCAGTTACAAACGCTTGCTGTTTGATTGAAATAATGAATTGTCACAAACAGGTGCAATGGCTCATACTTGAAACCCCAGAACCAGAGAAGCTGAGGCAGGGGGCTGCCACAGCTTGGGCTGTGTAGTGAAACCCTGTACAGAAAGGATAATAATTCTGCTTTCTTTCAAAAGTCAGGTTTTCCACAGTCCACGATGTGATTCACTCTGACAGGACACAGTCAGAGTTAAGTCCCTGGAGCAGACCCTGGTGGAAAGCCGTCTGTCTGTCCACTGCCCCCGGCGCCCCTTCCTGGAGTCACGGCTATTAAAGGGTTACCTAACTGCCAAAGACACACTACAGCCTCTGATGACATCCACGCTGCGTCCGGTACCCAAACCGCTGTACTGTATTTCCTCTGGCTGATGCCATGCGCCCTTCAAAACCATCACCTCTTGTCAGAAGTCTCTCTTGTTCCTCCATCTCTCTTCTCTTCCACACCCACGGCCCTCAACTGTGAAGCACCCATCTGCCAGCCAGACCCTATGGCTACATTTCTGCCGGCCCTACCTGAATATGGGGCTTATAATCCATGGAGGATAAAAACAGCCTTATTTTCAAATGTGAGGGCTAAGTAACTGTCTAAAAGTCTGACCTGTCTGCCTGCTAAAGCCCCTTTTAGGTCAGTGCCATGCCTCCCAGCTCTGGAGAGCAGCCCCCTTCCTATCTGCGGGCAGACCCAGTTGAGACATTCTAGCCTTGAGAGCGGCGGACACAGCCAAGCAGCCCCAGAGAAGGCAGGGGTGGGTTCCTGGGGTGGCGGGCTAGCGTCTGGACAACAGAGAGTGGGGCTGAAAAAATAAAAGAATAGAAATGTAGCTTGGGACTCGACTAAGGAAAGCGCCAGAATGGTACGCCTTTACATTTACTATATACTTTTATAAGAAACAAACTCGGGGATCTTGAAGTAGGCCAAGGGAGCATAAAAAGCCAATATTAGGAAAAGAGGTGTGGCTAAGCAGAAAGCACTTGCCTGGTGTGTGTGTGTGTGTGTGTGTGTGTGTGTGTGTGTGTGTGTGTGTGTGTGCAGCCCTGGGCTTGATCACAGCTGCAAGGCAGGCGCATGGGTGGATGGACTGACAGACGGATGCAAATGACAGACAGTAGATGTAAGGTTATAAGGGCCCCTCTGGAGCTCACAGTGCAATGGATGCAGCCAGACAACAGGAGGGGGTACTCAGAAAGGCCCCAGGACCTTCCAAGCAAGGAGCAGGGGAGCCTCAGGAGGGACACAGCGGGTCTTTTCATTTCCTGTGTGGCTAAGGAAGAGCAGGCCCGGTGCAGGTGCAACAGGTATTTCCACAGGGCTCTCTGGAAAATACTTCAAAATCAGCATTATTTTCAGCCAAATTTCCCAGGCCTGACCGCACATAGATTATAGTCAGTGTACATGGAGAGCTTTCCACCACAAGCCACACCCCCCTGTCCTCTACCACCCTGCGGCCATCTGCCAGGAGTGTACTTTGGCCCCGGGGTGGCCATCTTCTGCCTCATCTTTCCCTTGAAGAACTGCGGACCACTTATCTCACTAGCTCTGAGAAAAGACCACCAGAGTCCCCACCTGACCTCCTGTTTCAGATGTGGCCCAGACATACAACGATGTTCAGAGGTGTGCCTAGGGCAGCTAGTTGACCTGAACAGCCCTAATCGATATCGTCCCTAACACACTCACTGAGCAACAGGAGACAATGACCTTCTCTGGAGCCTAAGCTGGTTGACACTGTGGGAGGGGCCAGGATGCCTTCCCTCCATTTGCCAAGAGGGGAAGAGACCAGCGACTAGATTGGGAAAGGATGGAGGAGAAGGCGGTAGGGAAGGGCACCACGCGATGTGAGCCCCTGCGGTACAGTACGCACTACAGTGATCCACGACGCTGCTCATCATCTTGGGGCCGGAGCCGGGGGGCAAGGGCTGTGGGGACCCACTTCCTCTTTGTTCGGTATCATACAACTGTGTTCTATTTTCCCAGGTGTCCATGTTGCTTGGTTTTGGGGTGCGATGGATCAAACCCACAGGCTTGCTCATAGTCGGAACACACACTAGCTGTGTCACCAGCCCTTGGTTTTTGTTGTTGCTGTTGTTGTGAGACAAGGTTTTACCACACAGCACAGCTGGCCTCTAACACAGAGCATCCCTACCAGGGCCCCCTGAGCCTTGGACTACAGGCCTGCACCTCCAAGCTCAGCCAGTCCTCTAAAACTAATCCTCAGTTTGTCCTGGGCAATGTTTTCTCAGACTTGATTTTCCTCTGCAGATTTTCCTCTCTATTTTCCCTATCTTTTCTCTATATTTTACACTTATCTGACTCACTATCAAGCTGTCTTAATCTGCGTGCCATTACAAACTGTATACATACAGAAGACGGTCATGGTAGACCATAGCGGAGAAACACGAGCCACGCAACTGCCCTCTGCGTGGACGGCTTAAATGCTAAAGGGAACACGCGTGTGCAGCAGAATGCACGCAGACAGTCACATGGCTGGAAACATACATAGTTAGCATGGAACGTATCTTTTCAGTTTTTAAGTTTTGTGAATTTGTGTGTGTCAGAGTTTCATGCATGTACATCCGTGACCAGAGGCAGTTCTTGTGCCCCGGGAGGTGGTGCGCCCCATGGGAGCACTGGGAACAAGACCCAGTTCTTTACACAAACAACTGCTAACCACCGAGCCAGCTCTCCAGCCCCAAGAAACATTCTTGATAAATTAGTAAGCAAACAAGTTCCTTAAAGATGTACTTCTTTTACATCATATGTATCAGTACTTTGCCTGCATGCATATCTGTGTCCACAGAGGCCATAAGAGGGCATTGGATTCCCTGGGGTTGTAGAGGGTGGTGACCCGGGGTTCCCTCTTCCCTCTGAGCCACCTTTCCAGTCCTGGCAAACTGTTTTTGAGAGCAGGCCACATAGCCAGACCCACATTTGCATCCCTGAAGAGTTAGTGAGAGGCACCAAGCACAAGAAGAGGCAGTGAGTGTCTAGCACCTGCAGAGGGCGCCCAAGGACAGCGCAGATATCCAACAGGCGTGGGGTGTGAGGTGTGTGCTGAGGGCCGACAGGTTAAAAGTTTCACAAGCAGAAAGGCAAGTAGGCAAAGAACTAGAAAGAAAATAAAAGTTTCTGTCTACCTGTTAGTGCATAATCTAGTGAGTCAGAACAGTCCCTCTATATGTGAGTCATGTTTGTCCAAAAATAGGAACTTTTGTGGCAGGCCCCTGAAAGGCACCTCAAGGGGGGGGAGCACAGGGCTGCCCAAAAGGAAACCGACGGCACAGTTACTCATTTAACTCAGCCCTTAGCGGACCCAAAGCAGCATCCTTCAAAGAGACATCAGCCTTGTCAAAGCCAGGTAGAGACTATGCCAGTGATCTGTATTAAAGAAGACCAAAACAATGATAACTAAACGTTACACTTAGTCATAGAGGCTGTCCTGTAATGAAGGGAGAAAGCACCACATCTTTGACGGGATGGTGCAGCACCAGCCTCAGATGGAGCCCTTCATTCTGGTGGCACAGACAGAAGGCCCGTGATTCCACGGCAGCCTGGGATGCCGAGTTCAAAGCCGATCTGAAGTTCCCAGTGAGAACCAGTCTCGGAACAAGAGCTGGGCATGGAAATCGGCGGTGTGATGCTTGCCAACTGCGCCAGTCTCCGAGTTTGATAAGCAGCACCACAAAAGACAGACAGGCAGGCAGGCAGGCAGACAGACTTAAAATTGGAAGTGCCCACAGACAGTTGTACCGCTGTTGTCTGAGAGAACAGCCTCCTCCCTGGGGAATACTGAAGTCTTGAGAGGTCTGGGGACTAGCACATGCAACTTCCTTTCAGATGACTTCAGAAAATAATAATACCGTGTGTGCGCACATACCCAGACACAATGCAGAAGGGCCAACTTCAACTAGCAGCTGATGGGCCATCTGAGAGGAGGCCTTGACTTCCCAGTCCTTTGTCACTTAACTAGGGGGACACACTGTGGGCACACGGTGTCTGTGAACGTCAGAGTGCACTAAATCTTACTTACAGATCATCGACCCATTGTTATATGAGGGACCTGTGGCTATGACAAAAAGACCCGAGACTCAATTCTAGAGGAAAGTGTTTTGGCTCATAGGTGTAGCGAACTCTATCAGCACTCGCTGTGGGCCTGTGCAGGGCAGAACGCCCTGCAGTAAGACAGCGGCAAAGGCAGGCTGCCCGCTTCCAGCTGACCGCCAGGAGGCAGAGAGAGAAATGCCCGGGGTGCTGAGATCCCCTGGAAGGGAGCACTCTCCATGGCCTACACTGTCCCAGTGCCGTGGCCAACACCAGAAGCCTTGGGGACACTCCAGAGCTGAAGCACTGCTGCTCTAACTGGCACGCTCTGGCCTGTGTCTCCACCAGCACCTTCTAAACAGATACACATGGACACAAGGGCCTCTAGCCAAAGGAGTTTGGCTGTGGGGTGTGTTTGTCCTCCTCCTACAATAACGATTCGCAAACTGCTGTGTAGACACCTACCTGCCTATCTTCCCGTATTTCGAATCTTGAATTATAAAAATACAAAGTGCCTGGAAAAAAAGGGGGTGAAAACTAGTCTAAGGCTGTTAATGGTGCATCTGGGAGCACCACGGTCTTTGTGGTGAGATTATCGGGATATAAAGAGGTTTGCCTGAGCTCAAGGTTTCCAATTTGCTGACCTTAAAGAACGCTCAGCAGGGACCCAAAACCTCCGACTGCCAGTCTGGACAGGAGAAAATGTGATGGACATAACTGTCATTTGGAAAAACTTCTGTGCCACTTACAAAGCTATTCCTGGCACTGGAGCCTTGGATGAAGCCTCCCTCCTTGAGAGGAGTTTCTCAGAACAGAGGGCACTTACTTAAAATTGATGTTGCCCACCAACTTCAGTCACCAGCAAACTTCGGCACAGCAAACTGCTCCAAAAATGAGTAAGCACTACAGACCGCAGAAACCTGCTGGCTGGAGCCAGAGGTCAGCCACCGAGAAAACCCAGGGCACAGCCCAGTGCAGGGCGGCTCCCCATGAGCCCGGATCAGCCATGGAGAAAACCCAGGGCACAGCCCGGTGCAGGGCGGCTCCCGTGAGCCCAGCAGGTGGAGGCAGGAGGAGGGCCAGCGGCTCACACTTACTCAGCAACACCGTGAGCTCAGACCGCCTGAGTCATCACACACCATCTCAGAGCAGGAAACTAAATGAGAACTACACAGAGCAAACTGCCTCTTTCCGCTTGATTCTATTTTCAAAAGTTTTCTTTTTATCGCATGTCTCTCTGGTAGAAAAATGCCTTACACAGCTCCACATTACACGCCCTTTCCCTCTTAAAACAAGAGTGGGACACCGAAGCCACAGCGACAATTACCTTCAAGCCAATGGCTAGCCAGCACAAGGCCTGACATGTGACAGTATCTAACTACCATACCTGCATTAGTTACCGTGAAGACACTATGGCTTCCTCTCAGGGTGTCTTTACTGAGTGAGTATTTATCTAACAGTATATATTAGGTAGGCCTAATTCATTACATAAGTCTCTCTTAGTAGTAAAGAAAAGACCACAGAGGTTTGGATAAGGTGGCAGCATCACAGAGAAAATGCTTCCCAGGGCCAGCAAAAGTGCTCCACAGGCCAAGCGCCTGCCTTGAAAACTTGGCAACCTGGACTTGAGCCCCAGAACCCACATAAAGTGGATGGAGAAAGTAATTCCTGAAGCTGTCCTCTGGCCTCCACAGGCATGCACGCGCACACACACACACACATACATACACACACACACACACACACACACATGCAGACACCCCTCCAGGCACACACAGTAAGAAGAATTTAAAAAAAAAAAAAAAAAAAAGATAATCACTTTCCCAAAAGAAGTATCAAGAACTTGGCAATCATAGCATCCATCAAAGACAATACTTTGTATGGCAATAATCTTACTTAATATGGCTAAGACCCAAACTAATATCCTCTTATTCTTAGGTTCACAGTCAGACTACATCTGCTTGTTCTCTTGCAGCTAGATGTGGCCATGTGACTACACAGCTAGACTACATTACCCAGTATCCCCTGAAACTAGATGTGGCCATGTGTCTACATGGCAAAACTACATTACCCAGCTTCCCCTGCAGCTCCCAGTAGTAGGTTCTAGCCTAAAGAAAAAGAATTGTTGTCTGTAGCTACTGAGCTTTTGGAGAGTATTGCTATAGCAAAATATAACATAAGTCTACTAAGAGACACAGATTTTCAGTAGATTTTGTACATTTCTCTTCTAAAATGACCTTATCCCCAGATGAACATCATGGCATTGGCTGCCCAAAAGCAAAACATAAATACTACTGAATCAGAACAACATAGCTAGAACTGAAAAGCACTAGGCCCCACACATTCTGTTGCCACAATACAAAAGCCAAACCCAAATGATCACAACTGAGTTAAGGTATCTTGGGCATCCTTTAATCCCAGCATTTAGGGATCAGGAGGAGGAGGATCTCTTTGAGTTTGAGGCCAGCCTGCTCTACATGAGTTCCAGAAAGAACAGCCAGAGCTATACAGTGAAACCCTCTCTATGGAGGGAGGGAGGAAGGGATGGGGGAGGGGAGGAGAAGGAGAAGGAGGAAGGGATGGGAGGAGGGGGAGAAGAAGGAGAGGGAGAATATGAACCGGTCATTCACATCTTCAGACAGAACAAATACAGGTCATTAAGTTCAGGGTAGAGGCAGAACCGGTCAGGGCGTCACAGGGAAGAAGGCAGTTGTCATCATGACAACAGATGCTGTGAACAGAAAGAGTACAACACCTGCTTCCACCCTACCGTCATCGACACTTTAGTCACAGTCATGCCAACTGCACAGAGCTGTCTTCTAGCAGATGATATGCATAATAATGAGCCGACAATGGAATATTAGTGAGCACTAGAGAGGACAGGGCCACCCAACAAATCAGGAACACTGTCATTGGGCATTGCTAAGTGACAGAAGTCAGTCAGACTGTAACAGCCCAGCACTCTGCAAGAAGCAAAACTATGGTGACTACTAAAAAAAAAAAATCAGTCCTGACCAGCTGCCAGGGATTGGGAGACTGGAAGATAAATAAGTGGGGCACGGGAGTTTTGAGATGGTAAAATTATGTTTGCAGGATCCGTACCTGTAGTGTTGGGTTTGCACGTGAAGCGTCCCCCACAGGCGCCTGTGGTTAACAACGTGAATCCGTGGAATCGGAAGCAACTACCCCAAATGTTGGCTCCCCGTGCTGCCCTGCACTGTGTCTGCATTGCATCTCCTTCTCAGGCTTCACCAAGCGGATCTGGGACACCACGGCTTTCCACAGAACACTTTCTAGTCAGGCCAGGCCGGCCGTCCCAGAAGTCTTGTCGCATACACCATTTTAATCTCCAGTAGGCAGAGGTACCTCCATCCTGCCAATGGCTTCATTGTAACAAACTCTTTTCTTGTCTTCAAGATCCTCCCTTATAGCAGCAAAGAATGATGTTGACAGCATAGCCCGGAGGCCACTCCAGAGGCCAGACACACATGTCGGACTGCGCCCATTGAGAAATGAGACGTGCTGTGTGGCAGGCCACCCAGCAGCGTCAGAGGAGACGGAAAGCATTGCTTACAGTAAGTGTTGTGTGTGCTGGTTTCTGTCACCTTCACACAAGCCAAAGGCATCTGAGAGGAAGGAACCTCGAGTAAGAAAACGCCTTCACAAGATGAGCTCTAGGCACCCCTGTAAGGCATTTTCTTAATTGACGGGGAAGGGCCCAGCCCATTATGGGTAGTGCCACCCTAGGCTGGTGGGTCAAGTTCTACAAGACAGCAGGCTGAGGGCTGGAGAGATGGCTCAGCGGTTAAGAGCACTGACTGCTCTTCCAGAGGTCCTGAGTTCAAATCCCACAACCACATGGAGGCTCACATGTAATGAGATCGGATGCCCTCTTCTGGTGTGTCAGGACAGTGTACTCACATATAATAAATAAATAAATATTTAAAAAAAAAAAAAAAAGCTGAGCAAGCCAAGAAGAACAAACATTAAGCAGCACCCTCGGGGTCTCTGCATCAGCCCTGACTCCCCTGGAAGTCAAGCTCTGATTCAGCCAACTGATCCCTTCCTCCCCTCCCCCACCCCCACCCCCACCCCCGGGGTCATGGGGTTGCAACTCAGCAATAGTGACCCTGAGACAGCAGCTGGGAAGAGATGACAGAATGCTATATGGTTCTTGAGGATGTGTTAGACAGAGACAGGCCTGGTAGGACACACCTGTCACCTCAGCATGTGCCTGTCACCTCAGCATGGGGGCTGCCAAGGAAGCAGGGACAAAAAAGGCCTTGCTACAGACTCAGACACAGTGAGGTCTGGCCTTGAGGAAAGAGAAAGAGGAGTTGCACTTCATGCAAAGGCCTCTAAGGAAAAGGCTTTCCCAACTTATTGCAAGTTTATTTTTAGCTCTGGGTATATGGGGAGGGTGGATGCATGGAGGCCACAGGATAGCCTCAGTTTCCCCTGGAGCTGAAGTTACAAGTAGTTGTGAGCTGCCCACAGCTGGAAACTGAACCCAGGTCCTCTGGGAGGGCAGCAAGCACTTTAACTGCTGCGCCAACTCTAGGATCGTTGAGTAAAAGAGCTTCTAAGGCAAGTAAGCCCAAAACCATAACACAGACGTTATTATTACCACCATGGAGAGTTAGAAGGGTATTAAAATAGTACAGTGCTTTGATTAAAGTCAACAAGCTAGAGCACTTAAGTGAAATGAGCCACCACCCAGAAAAACACCAAATCCTCAAAATGACTAAAGAATATCTGAAAACATTTTTAACAAGATTTTAAAGCCACCCACAAGGGAAAACCCAGCGCCAGAAAGCTTCCCTGACGACAGAGGAGTAAACGTCAACTCTTCATGAATGTCTAAAAAAAAAAAAATCAAGCCGGGCAGTGTGGCGCACGCCTTTAATCCCAGCACTTGGGAGGCAGAGGCAGGCGGATTTCTGAGTTCGAGGCCAGCCTGGTCTACAAAGTGAGTTCCAGGACAGCCCAAACTACACTGAGAACCCTGTCTCGAAAAACCAAAATAAGTAAATAAATAAATTTAAAAAAAAATCAAAGATCAGGCAACGTTAGTCAGAAGTCAGTCTAGGGGCCAATATTGCTCTGCTACAAGAATAGACAAAAACAGCGTACACATAGACACACACACACACATACATACACACACACACAGTGTGTCTGGTGACTTCAACTCAACACAGTACTAGGAAGCCATCTGGGAGGAGTATGTTAACATTTAGAGTATTACCCAGCAGGCATAGCTGCACACACCTGTGCAGCTGCACACACCAGCACTTAGAACACTGAGACAAGGGAACGGGGAGCTCAAGGGAGCCTCACTGTACCAGGAAAATCTGCTATTTAGGGGGAAAGACTGTTGTGTGAACAAGTGGAATCCATCTGAGGAAAGCGTGAACAACTCAGAACTCAGGTCAGTATGAGGCATCAGGGTAACAGCAGCATGTTCCTCACAACTGCTGCTGCAAGAGATGCTAACATCACCCTTTAGGAGAAAAATGCTCCACAAACCAGAAACTTACCCAAACTGATAAAAGCCATCCTAGGCAACTGTCCCTGTGGAGTCAGGCACCGACAGACAGCATCAGCTCTCAACACACACATGTATGTATGTATGTGAATGCCATGGTCTCATTACGTAACCCCAGCTGGCCTAGAACTCGCTGTATAGACCAGGCTAGCCTTCGACTCACAGAGACACTAGCTCCCAGCATTCCTGTTCAGCATGGCAGTGGGGGACTGGGTAGGACACTTAGGTAAGGGCATAGGAAACCATCTCTACTTATAAACAATATAATCTTGTACATAGAACAACTAAAAAATCCACGATAAAACTATCAGAACTCAACAAACAAGTTTGGCATGTTAACAAGATATAAGACTGGTACTCAAAAAAAAAAAAGAAAAACAAAACAAAAAAAAAAAACCACCGTATTTTATAGGTATTCACTAGCAGTAAATAATTGGAAGATGAAATAAAAATGCAGTATTCCAAATCCTTGAAAAATGTATTTAACAAAAAACCAGAACCTAATCCCTGAAAACCACAAATGTGGCCGGGGGGGGGGGGGGGGGGGGGAGGATTAAAGACAACATAACAAACCAGAAAATGTCCCATATTCAAAGACCTAAGTAGAGAGCCTGTTTGGGGTGCCATGCCACCTGGCAGGAACTTGACATCGACCAATGTGAAGTTCCTCTCCCAGCCTTTGAGTGGGACTCCTGTGTCAGCCATAATCCCCTCCACCTAGGGTGGAGCGCTCAGACCAAGGTGAAGTCTATTGTTTTTCGAGGACCTGCAGTTTCCTGAGAAACACTAGCCACCTGAGGAGCAACTGAACGGATTCTGCTGAGAAGCTTCCAGCCTTTCCCCCTGCCTATGTATAAAGGGAGTTGTTCATTAAACTTTGAGACCTTGAATAGCAGGTGTTGTCTTGGTCTCCATCTCTTTTTGCCGCCTTCCCATACATCCCCAGGTTCCCTTCCAGGTAACCTGTTCGATGTAACTGGGGGCAGTTACTGACCTAAAACCTGAAGTTATTAGTATAATACTGCAAATCAATTTTCAGAATCACTGTGATTTCTATGAAAATCCCAGCAGATCTCCCTGAGTTTATCTACCTACGAAGGTGTTGCAACCATGCAAATACAGTCATTAGTCATTTATCAGCCAACAGCAAGCAGCAGGCTCGTAACAGTGTATGAGATGCGGCACTGTAGAGTCTATGCACAGCATGATTGACAACCTTGAACTCACGTGCCACGTTTCTCAGGATACCTCCTCCTGGTGAGCAGGGCAAGACCACAACAGAGCTGTCCGTAAGGGGTGGAGGAGGGAGCGCAGAGCTAAGCTTCCCAGTGAAGACTGCTCTGCCTCTGAGCTCCTGGATCACTGCTGCTCATCTTCTCATGAGCATCAGACAAGGTCCTAGGGGGCAGCCCTGAGAGCAGGGGCCACCTCAGGCTCAGCAGCTGAAGAAAACTCCCCCATGAAGAGTAGGCACCACGTTCAGCATCTGCAGGAAGTTTTTACCTGGAGCCTGGGCCCACCTGCCAGTGTCCTCTTGTCTAAGTCAGGGTTTCTATTCCTACACAAACATGACCGAGAAGCAAGTTGGGGAGGAAAGGGTTTATTCAGCTTATACTTCCACATTGCTGTTGATCACCAAAGTCAGGACTGGAACTCAAGCAGGTCAGGAAGCAGGAGCTGATGCAGAGGCCATGGAGGGATGTTACTTGATGTTACTTACTGGCCTGTTTCCCCTGGCTTGCTCAGCTTACTTTCTTATAGAATCCAAGACTACCAGTCCAGGGATGGCACCACCTACAATGGGCCTCCCCCCACCCTTGATCACCAGCTGAGAAAATGCCCCACAGCTGGATCTCATGGAGGCATTTGCTCAACTGAAGCTCCTTTCTCTGTGATAACTCCACTCTGTGTCAAGTTGACACACAAAACCAGCCAGTACAATTGACCCCTTGTCAACTTGACACACAAACACATCACTATTAAGCCTCAACCCTTACTTTCTTATTCATCCCCAAGATCTAAATAACTTTAAGTCCCACAGTCTTTACATATTAAGAGTTCAATCCCTTTAAAATATCCAATATCCTTTAAAATTTTAAATCTTTTTACAATTAAAAGTCTCTTAACTGTGAGCTCCACTAAAACACCTTCTTACTTCAAGAGGAAAAAATATCAGGGCACAGTCACAATCAAAAGCAAAAGCAAACTCCAACCATCCAATGTCTAGGATCCACTCACAATCTTCTAGGCTCCTCCAAGGGCTTGGGTCACTTCAGTCCTGCCCTTTGTAGCACACAGCTTGTCTTCTAGGCTCCAGCTGCCTGTACTCCACTGCTGCTGCTGTTCATGGTGGTCATCTCATGGTATTGGCATCTCCAAAACACTGCTGTCTTCTGCTATAACTAGGCTTAACCAATAGCCTCTCATAGGCTCTCTTCATGGTGCCAAGCCTCAATTCCTTTGTATGACCCCTTCAGTCCTGGGCCATCAAGTGCAACTGATACTGCACCTTCACTAATGACATTCCGTGGCCTCTTACAGTACTGTGTCTCAGCTGCTCTTCATGACCCCTTCATGCCTTCAAAATCAGTACCACCTGGGTGACTCTTATTACTCTGGGTGACTCTTACATTACTAAGTCCAGCCACAGCACAAGGTACAACCTTAGCTATCTCTGGAACACAGCCTCTGTGTGCTCTTAGAAAACACTTTCCAGAAGATTTCACCTCAATGATGTTGGTCCCTTCTTAATCACCACTAATTTCTTAGCTCCAGCTAGCCAGCACCAATAGTCCCAGTAATGCAAAGATTCGCTTCAGTAGTTCTGGTATCTTGATAATCACAACTGATTCTTCAGCCCCAGCTAACCAAAACCACGAATCTTCACAGTCAAAACAGAAACAACCTTGACAAAAGTCTTTAATTTTCCCTCTGAAATTTCACAAGCCAGGCCTCCATCTTCTGCATTGTTCTCAACACTATCTTCCAAGCTCCTAGATGTTGTTGTCCAACACCCATGGAGAGCCAGGTACACCTGGAAGGAGAGCTGGGGATGGAATAGAATGGTGGGTGAGAGAAATAAGGAGCCAAGACAAAATTCTCTGGTCTAGGCTCAAACCTTTAATATTTAGCTCTGCTTTGTATAGGCAAACCCCAAAGACCCATTCTTTGTTTCAGCTGGATTGAGCTGCAAAGCGAGCTCCGTAGGCAGTCAGCTCTTCAAAGCTCATGCAGGAAGATGCAAATGCAGCGAGGCCAGGCACTGACTCCAGCCAAGTCTCAAAAACCATTGGAGACTAGTTTAGCCAACTGAAGGCTGGGGTAAGGGCACACCTACAGAACATTCCACAGAGCTCTCAACATCATAATGGCTCTTCCAGCTCAAAGTTCCAAAGTCCTTCCACAATCCTCCCAAAACATGGTCAGGTTGTCACAGGAATATCCCCACTCCTGGTACCGATTTATCTTAGGGTTTCTATTCCTGCACAAACATCATGACCAAGAAACAAGTTGGGAAGGAAAGGGTTTATTTAGTTTACACTTTCCACATTGCTGTTTATCACCAAAGGATGTCAGGACTGGAACTCAAGCAGGTCAGGAAGCAGGAGCTGATGCAGAGGCCATGGAAGGATGTTACTTACTGGCTTGCTTACCCTGGCTTGCTCAGCTTGCTCTCTTATAGAACCCAAGAATACCAGCCCAGGGATGGTGTCACACACAATGGACCCTCCCCCTTGATCACCAACTGAGAAAATGCCCCACAGCTGGATCTCATGGAGGCTGTGTACCCACCAGAAATGAATGCCGTAAGCACAGTGAAGCTGGCACACTCCACGCTGAGGCCCAAGCTGTACGGAATAAGCTTTAGTCATTTTTGCCCACGATTGGGGTCAGCATGCTATATTATCTATTTCTTTATAAACCACAAAGTAACCTTCCCAGCAGTGTTTCAATAAGAACTATACCTGGGGCAGTTGGAATGAGACCCCCCATAGGCTCAAAGATTTGAATGTTTGGTCCTGAGTGGGTAGAACTATTTGGGAAGGATTAGGAGGATTGGGCTTTAAGGAAGTGCGTCACTAGGGATGGGCTGTGGAGTTCCGAAAGCTCCTCCTATTCCCAGTTAGCTGCTGATTTCCCTCCGCTGCCTCCTCTCTCTCCTCTCCCTCTCCCTTCCCCTCACCATGCCCCCTCCCTCACCATGCCCCTCCCTCGCGATGCCCTCCCCTCGCCATGCCCCGCCCCTCACCATGCCCCGCCCCTCACCATGCCCCTCCCTCGCCATGCCCCTCCCCTCACCATGCCCCTCCCTCGCCATACCCCTCCCCTCGCCATGCCCCGCCCCTTACCACGCCCCACCCCTCACCACGCCCCGCCCCTCACCATGCCCCTCCTGCTGCTTCCCTCTCTGCCTCAGGCTTGGGATCAGATGTGCAAGCTCCCAAGTACTGCCCCAGCACCGTGCCTGTCTGCCTGTTGCCACACTTCCTGCCATAATGGCCACGAATTGTGTGGAACCATGTGACCCCAAATTAAATGCTTTCTTTTATACAGTGCCTTGGTCATGGTATTTTGTCACAGCAATAGAAAAGTAATTAAGACAACATCTGCATCAAACCTTCCGCATCAAAATCTACCTTAAAAGGTGCAGGAGAAAGCTACAGGTTGAGAGTCAAGTTACCCTAGCCTATCTTGGCCCCTAAATAGTCATTTTAGCCTGTGTGTCACCTAACACGCTCCTGATGGCTATGTAAAAGCAGAGTTCTAGCTTCTACTCACCCAGAGGCTAAGGATGTCAGCAGACACCCTGGAAAACGTACAGCACAGACTTCCTTGCTTCACCATAATCCACCCACCGGCTGTTTCCACCAACATTTCAGTCTCAAAACTACCGTCACGTCAGCACAGGGGATTGGAGGTACTGTGATCTGTGTTCCTAGGCCACAGTCCCTCCTGTCTGGCTCCAGCATGCATTCTCTTACTCTCTTCGAGGTGGGAGCCATGCTTTTGAGTTAAGGATACTGACACAGTTGCCCAGTCAGGAGACCTGAGACATAGGAGGAGATGCAGGTCCTGTGGTATAGGAGGCCTGCAGTCTCAGCTGACTGGCTGGGAAGCTGGGCTCAGAGCTCATGAATGCTCCCTTCAGGACACGCAGTCAGGTACATGCTAGACCGGCAGGACAGAAGGACACACATATGACCCAGAACGAGCATCACTCCCACTGGCTGTTACTTTCCTGTTACCTCAACATGTGAGATGGCTAGGAATTTAATTTTTCTAAAGCATCCCCAATTAAAACATATATATGTTAGTATTCTGTCTAAGCTCCACCACACAATTACCTGGCAACAGCCAGGTATGCCCCGCCCCATAGACCTGGCCCACTATAAAAGGTGCTGCTTGCCCCTCCTCTCTCTCTCATTGCTCTCACCTCTTGGCACTCTCACCTCTCTCCTCTCTGCCCCCTTGGGCTCCCCTCCCCTCTTTCTCCACGTGGTCATGACCGGACTCCTCTTCTCCTCTCCTCTCCTCTCCCCTCCCCTCCCCTCCCCTCCCCTCCCCTCTCCTCTCCTCTTCTCTTCTCTCCCTCCCTCCCTCTCTGCCTTTCTCTGCCTCCACTACCCCATTAACTCCCATCCTCTGCCCTGAATAAACTCTATTCTACACCATGTCTGTGTGTGTCTGCTCCCTCAGGGGGAAGGGGTGCCTAGGCAATGGGCCCACAGGGGCACCCCCTTCCCCACACCACCACATTTTCTAAACCCCTTTCTCTTTTTATGAACCTAACATTTGGTGCCGAAACCCAGGAACAACAATATAATGTTGTCAAAAATGCCAAAAGCACATGTAGGGGAGGTTACTCAATGGGTAAAATGCTTGTCACACAAATGGAAAGACCAGAGCGCCAATCCACACAGCGCCAATCCACACAGCGCCAATCCACACAGCGTCAGTCCACACAGCGCCAATCCACACAGCGTCAATCCACACAGCGCCAATCCACACAGCGCCAATCCAGAGCCCATTCAAAAGCTGGGCAAGTGTGTAGCTATTGTATTCCCAACACTTAGGAGGCAGAGACAAGGGATCACCAGATCAAGCTTTGGGCTTTAACATAGACTCCCAAACATTCACAGGTGAACAACACACACATGTACAAACAGAACAGGTTAACAATTTTAGCTGACTAAAATCTACCAAAAGACTCCTGCCTCAAGCATTCTAAATACTTTACTATTTTGACAGAGAAAGAGGCCACGAAGGAAGTATCATTTTCTTTACTCATTTCCCTAAACTAACCAGCTCTCCTCCCCAGCCAACCCCAGCAAGTTTCTATGTCCATGAACTACCCATCCCAGCCTTCTCTCTACTTACCCCAAACAGCTCAGAAGAAGAGGCCTGAACATAGTTGGACCCTTTGACTGAAATCGCTGTCACACTTACCTGATGCATCTACACATACACACTGACAAAAAACAAAAACAACAACAAAAACAACAACAAAAAAAAAAAAAAAAAAAAAACAGGAGTTTGTGCACCATGACAGTATGCAAAGGATTTACTGTTAGAATGTTATAATTTGATTTAAAAAAAAAAATTAGTAGCTGGGCATGGTGGCCTATCTTTAACACCATCAATAGGGATCTCTGACTAGGTAGATTTCTAAGTTCAAGGCCATGCTGGTCTTCATAACAAGTCCCAGGGCAGCCAGGACTACATAGCAAGACCCTGTCTCAAACTACAGAACAGCCTGGTCAGCCATGTAGGCACAGTAGACCACGCCTCAATCCCAGCACTCATGAGGTGGGGTAAGGGAGTCCGGAGCTCAAGGCCCTCCTCAGAAGGACAGCCGGCTGAGGGCCAGCCCGACCACACAGAACAACACTCCCTCAGAAATGAAGACAAACAAAACAAGAACAGCTGGTTTACAGTCGCAATTCCAGAAACAGGTCCCCACATAATTTTGAAAAGTCTGTCCTAATAACAATAAGAGAGCTCCTGAAATCCTCCAGGTTAGAGATGAAAGGAAAACTGAAATAATGAATCCCCATGGCCCCAGTCCTGAGTAAATATCCTTCCTCACCCCTCATAAAACACACGGGGAATACTGGCATTTCCTCCTCCTCAGGGACACCTCAGGCAGTTCCCACACAAACGGGATAATTGCCCAGCCCACAGCCTTCTCCTTTCCCACCAGCCAGAGGGGACAGCAACAGTCATTCAGCAAGGCTGCCCCAAAGGCATGATTTCAAACTTGTCAAATGGTCTTACAGGAAGTAGGAAGGAAGGGACATAAAAGCTCAGCAAAAGCTCTGCGTGCTGGGAAATAATGCACCTTTATACTTGACAAAATGCACTACCGCTCAGTGTTAGGAAGAGAAAAATCAACCCATTGAGACAAAGTAAATTAGTGGTCACTTCAGTGTAGAAAATGGGGGGCGGGGTACACAACTCTGGAATTTTGCCACAATCTGTTAATTACACTTAAAAGCAACTGAACTGGGAGGTAAATTATATAGGAATAAAGTACAGGGAAAATCACATCAGTTACACTATTGAAACAAATGACAGATTTCTATGTACGGAATACAAGTTCAAGACCCATGCAGGGACGCGGCTATGGCTCCAGAGTAGCGTGCCTGCCTGAGGGGCACGAGGCCCTGCCTGGCGCCACGTGGACCAGGAGTGATGCCGCTGTAATCCCAGCACTCAGAAAGCCGAGGCAGGGGATCCCCACCCTCAGCTACACAGCGAGCAGGAGGCCAACCTGGGCTACAAAGGCACTTGTTCATAGTAGCAGAGAACAACGCAATTCCACGTTGTTGCAATTCCATGTGTACTCCTAAGATGGTGGCAAGAAGCTCCTTCCCGATGTGTCTACCGAGCAGCTGTAAGAGCCAGCACGGGGCCAAGCCCAGAAGACTGGAGCACTCTGGAGGAGGACGAGGCGGAAAGATCGGGAGTT
Source organism: Apodemus sylvaticus (assembly GCF_947179515.1). NCBI lineage: Eukaryota > Metazoa > Chordata > Mammalia > Rodentia > Muridae > Apodemus > Apodemus sylvaticus. The sequence continues at coordinate 163,956,561 of NC_067475.1, read as the reverse complement.
TACCCCAGCTATCTCCACACTGCCCCTCTCTCACAGCCTCCAAATGTATCCACCTCCTTGTCCCTGCAGCCTGTCTCATCTAGTGATGCATTATTTTAACTACTTACTTGCTATGGTCTACGTCTCCCAAAATTCATGTGTTGGAAACCAGCTCCAGTCCAGCAGTGCTTGGAAGTGCAGCCTACGAAGGCGGTACCAGCTTGTGAGGGAGCTGCTGCATGGACGGACTGCTCTTACCACACGAGTGGGCATAGGGGATGCCCTAGAGAGCGTGTGGTCCTCTCCTGCCTCCCCCATGAGATAATGCAGCACAAAGGTCCTCAGCGCCGGCTGGCACTTTCTTAGACTTCCCAGCCGTCTCACAATTCCATGCTCTCAACGACGCTGTTAGCAAATGGACTGCAGTATCCTCCACGCTCAGTAACCTGTATCCGCCAAATGCCAGCCACGCCTAGGACAAAGAGCTGCAGGAGGGACGGGAGACATCTTAGATGCTACAGTAACATCTAGGATAATACTTTATTTCTTAGTAACAGCCTTACCCTTAAGGGCATGATTTCAATTCCATGATATTAACCCTTTATAGAGAAGCCAGTTTGCCAGTTATGGTAGCTTAGCCGTATAGCCCCATGAAGGTGAGGCAGGGGGACTGCTGCCAGTTTGAGGATACCTCAGCCTTTATAAGGAGTACAGTTCTGGGTTTCTGGTATCTCCAAAGGTGTGCAGCTGCTAACGACCACAATCTAACTCTAGAAACATTTCGGTCACCTGAGAAGAAACCTCACCCACTTGCAATCTAAGACAATGTTTTAATAAAAGGATTTTTTTTTCCCTGAGTTTGCAGTTAGCACACTTTTAGAACTTTGAAAATTACACACTGGCTATACTATCTAAAAGCTACCCAGTACGTGATGTAGATTAATATAGTTAATAATTACCTGCTGTAGAGCAGATGCAACTTAAAGGGCAGAGGCAGAGTCCCGGACGGCTGTGGCAGCGTGCAACTGCACTCAGGAAGAAAGAAGGCCTGCTTCACAAGCTCCCCACCAGGTGAGAGACTGTCTCAAAAGTCAGGGTGGGGCAGAAGAGGGGCTCACAGAGGACTGGCCGTTCTTCCGATTCCTGGAACACATGGTGGCCCACAACCTTCTCTCTGCAATTCTACCTCCAGAGGATCAGAAGCGCTCAGCTTGGTCCCCATAGGGCAGTGGTTCTCAACCTTCCTGACACGCGACCCTTTGCTACAGTTCCTCACGTTGTAGTGACCCCAACCATAAAATCATTTCATCCTACGTCATAACTGTAATTTTTCTGCTGTTATGAATCATAATGTAAATATCTGTGTTTTCTGGTGGTCTGGGAGACCCCTGTGAGAGGATGATTCAATCCCCAAAGAGGTTG